>NW_026261881.1:0-18222 GCF_024628925.1 Lodderomyces margitis
CAATGCGCTGACCAAATCCCGGTATTGCTCCGCCGCTTGGATACCATCCGGGTTGTCTTCAGGAACTGTGGCATTGGGGTCTGACAACTTTCCACTGATCGGCTTGTAAATCTCTTCAATGGCTTTTGAAAAATCAATTTGATCGTCCAACATACCGCTAATCGCCTTGAAGTACTTCTTTGACTCGTCATTCAACTTCTTTGTTTCGATCTCGATTTCCTTGAATCTCCGCTCGGCATCTTCGTACACGGGATCATTGGTGACTTCCCCCATGTTTAACTTTTCACGGAAGTTCTGGGGTGCCCTTACAAGGGACTTTTTGAAACCCTTGAACGACATTTTTGGTGTAGGGTGCGTTGGCTTTCTTAGTCTCTTGTTGCTCTGCTTTCCTAGTCTCTTGTTGCTTTGCGTCGGTGAGATATTTTCGGTCGATTTTCGGAGAGCGAGAGATGATAGCACTTACTAGGCTTTTCAAATTAGAGCGAAGCAATTGCTGGAGGAAGACATTCGTGAAAGAGATTCACATCTGTGTATGAAATCCCTCAGTTTAGAGCTCCTTGTTGGAGAAATTCCGCATTAGTGGTAGGTCATATTTATGTCTGCCATTGTTTCTCTAACAATTCTTCTTGCGCCATAATCCAATTACGTAAACATTAGGTGTCCCCTCCGTATACCACTTCGAAGGCGCGAGTATATGTAGTTATTTACAAATGACTGTTTAACTGTATAAAAAACAGGGTGCATGGGTTGGATAGGAAAGCTTATCAAAGTCACTCTATGATAGAGCAAAGAATTGAGCCGCGCACGCCTATCACTAATATAATTTAAAAAAAATTATCAACTGACTTTTCAAAGAGTCAGCCTAGTTGCTCTTCTCTAACTATGATCCCAAAATTAGAAGCATATGACGTTGGTCCACACTCGGGCTTTCTCCCTTCGACGTTACCTTTAGAAAGGTTGCCCCAAAAGTACTACAAACCATGGGAAGAGATTATTAGCAACCTCCAAGCATTATTAATAACTCGCAAGATCAGAGACGTTGTCAATAAGCTCCCAAACCTCTCTACAGGCCACTTGGAAAATGAGAGGGAGCTTCAAAGAGCATATCAAGTGTTGGGATTCATTGCACACGCTTACATATGGGGCACTAATGAGCCGGTTGACAAGTTACCACCACAAATAGCCGAGCCGTGGATAAGCGTTTCTTCAAAATTGGGACTTCCACCTATTGGTACATACAGTGGACTTGTGTTGTACAATTTTAAAAAGATTGACAAGGATGGGGACTTTAGTTTGGATAATCTCACCACAATCAATACATTTACAGGGTCGATAGACGAAAGCTGGTTCTATTTGGTAAGCATCTACTTTGAACGGAAAGGGTCCTTGTCAATATACACCGGAATGGAGGCATTGAAATGCGCCGAAAGGGGTCAGACAAAGCAGCTAATCGAAAACTTGCAACAACTTGCTGAGTCGATTGATATACTTGGCTCGACCCTATTGCGTATGGAAGAAATGTGTGACCCACATATTTTTTACTTTCGAATAAGACCTTACTTGGCCGGGTGGCAAAACATGGCTAGTGTGGGACTTGAAAAGGGGGTCTACTATGGGAATGAAAAGACTGCGAGAAGCTATGCTGGCGGGTCCAATGCTCAGTCGTCGTTGCCGCAGTTTTTAGACATTATTTTGGGTATTCGTCATTTTGCAACTGGCGATCTCACTGCTGACAATTCGTTTTTGAATGAGATGAGGCAATACATGCCAAAGAAGCACCGTGAATTCCTCGAAGCTTTGGAGCCGTATACGTCCACGATTAGGGACTTTGTCAGCTCTCAACACAATGAGGAATTGACTTTGGCTTACGATGCATGTTTGGCAATGTTGAAATCGTTTAGAGACAAGCACATACAAATAGTGACAAGGTACGTTGTCCTTCAAGCAAAGAAGGTGAACAAGATGGGATCAGGCTCGACGTTGAGATCAGGCTTAGCTAGACTGAAACAAGGAGAAGAAAAGGGAACTGGTGGTACTTCTTTGCTTCCCTTTTTGAAGCAATGCAGAGATGAAACGGGTAATGCAGCTGCTGGTAGCTGGGGTAAGAGGATACTCACCGATGGTGTGTTGCGGTTAAAGTATTCCAAGCCCAACGGTATTAACGAGGATTAGGATTATGTAGATTAGGATTATGTAGTTTAGAAATGTATATTAAAAGCAATTGTCTTCAGCGTTACTTTTCGGAAAAAAAAAAGAGAAAATTTTTTTGTAATACCCTCTCTATGATCAGACTATTCACCACAATGACCAAGAAAGCAAAAGCACAGGACTTCCTCCTCAAGACTCCTAAAGGTACCAAGGATTGGGCCGACAAGGACATGGTTATCAGAGAATCCATCTTTGGTAAATTATCTACAATTTTCAAAAAGCATGGTGGGGTGACTATTGACACTCCTGTGTTTGAATTGAGGGAGATCTTGACTGGAAAGTATGGTGAGGATTCGAAATTAATCTACAATTTGGAGGACCAAGGTGGTGAGTTGACCTCTTTGAGGTACGACTTGACTGTACCTTTTGCGAGATTTGTTGCTTGCAACAACTTGAGCAGTATCAAGAGATACCACATTGCAAAGGTTTACAGAAGAGATCAGCCAGCCATGACCAAAGGTAGGATGAGAGAGTTTTACCAGTGCGACTTTGACATTGCTGGTACCTATGATCTCATGGTTCCAGATGCGGAGATTTTAAACATCCTTTGCGAAGGGTTGAACGAGTTGAACATCAAGGATTATAAAGTTAAATTAAACCATCGTAAGATATTGGATGGTATTTTTGAAGAATGCGGGGTTCCCGAAGAAGACATTCGTAAGGTATCATCAGCCATCGACAAGTTGGACAAGTCTCCTTGGGAAGCAGTCAAGAAGGAGATTTTAGAAAAGGGGCAAAGCGAGGACGTTGCCGATAAGATTTGGCAATACGTGCAACACAATGGGCCAATACGTGAAGTTATCCCGATCCTCAAAAATATCAATAATGCCACCGCCAAACAAGGAATTCAAGAGATGGAGATCTTGGCCGACTATGTCGAAGCTTTCAACATTCAGGATCATTTAACATTTGATTTGTCGTTGGCTAGAGGTTTGGATTACTACACGGGTCTTATTTACGAAGCTGTCACTGCTGCCAGTGCACCACCAAAGAATGCTAGTGAGTTGAAAAACGAAGCCAAGGGAAAAGGAGAAGATGAAGATGCGTCAGCTTATGTCGGTGTTGGGTCAATTGCTGCAGGCGGTCGTTACGACAACTTGGTTGGTATGTTTTCAAACAACAAGTCCATCCCTTGTGTTGGTATTTCTTTTGGTGTCGAGAGATTATTTTCCATCATCAAGCAAAGAACAGACTTGTCCAAGCTTAGTTCGCAACACACTGACGTCTATGTTATGGCATTCGGCGGTGGCGAAGGGTGGAATGGATTCTTGAAGGAGAGAATGCAAGTTACCAATCAATTGTGGAAGGCTGGTATTAATGCCGAGTTTACATACAAAGCCAAAGCCAACACTCGTAAGCAATTTGACGGTGCGGAAAAGTCTGGCGCCAAACTCGCCGTTATATTAGGTAAAGAAGAGTATCCAGAAGGGAAAGTCAGAGTAAAGAGATTGGGCCAAGGTGAAGAGAATGAAGGTGACGTCGTGCCAGTTGATGAAATGGTATCTTTTGTCAAATCACAACTACAAGTTGACGGAATTACAGAATCTCTTGGTAATTTGTAAATAGTGTATTTTTTTTTAGAATTTCCTAATTGTCCTGGTTTTCATCGAGTTTGTCTATTTTGTGTCCATGTTTTTCCTTTCCTGTTCTCTTAACCCTATTCCATAGCGTGTTCACGTCGTTGAATATAAACCACCAAATGACCCCACACCAGCTTTCAACTTGGGGCAACGGGTCATAAAAGTCTGCTGCAATGCGACGAAGTTCAGGTAACTTTGTCCACGCAATGTAAGGGAAATCGTGATGCTCATTATGGTAACCGACATTCCAAGTAACCAAGTTCAACGAGCCGTAATAGGAGTACGTCTCTGGAGGAACTGGTATGTCCTTCGATTTAGGTTTGTTATTGTCATTCAACACATAATGTTCTGCGATAAAGTGACCGGCGCAAGGGTGCAACGAGCCTGCCAAAAAGGAACTCATTATAAAATAAGCAAAACTATTCCACCCGAAATATTTGACCCAGAAGTGATCAAAGACAAGTTGGTGAACAACATTCAACAAATGGATATAGGTAAACTTGATTTGCGTAACAAACATTGGCCTCAAAGCGTAAAAGAAAATCTGGCAAGTTGCAAAAAATACTTTTCCCAACAAGTTGGACAAGATGATAGCTTCAAATCGGGTTGGCAAATCGGTGTCCAAGTATTCATCACCCATAAATTTGTGATGCAATTGGTGATAGGGCTGAAAGGAGGCAGAATAAGGGATCCCAATAGGGACGTTGGCGACAATTGCAAACAACTTGTTATGCAACGGCTTTTTAAATAATAAGTTGTGACTCAACTCATGTATGGCTAGGAAGATTGCTTGGTTTGCAGTAGCGCCAATCACATATGCTAGGAGAACAAACTTCCACGACAAAACAGGCGTATTCCGGAGATAAAATGCCACAGACAACTGCAAAAGAACAACGAGCAAGACATACCACTTTGTCTTTGGTTCGTATCCAGTGAGTTTGCGGACTTCTGGATGCTTAGCTAGAATGAGCTTCCTACGAAGCGTGTGTGGTTCAGCTTCATTAGTCCAATAAAAATCATTCAAAACTTCTATCGACGCGTCTGCTGGTGGGGTAACGAATGTGAATGTCTGTTCTGAGTTTCTATGCTTGATTGAAGAGTCCATCGTTGTGGGAGTATCTAATCATGGATAAAAGAGAAGAAACGTGTCTTGAAAAGGGAGGGGAAAATTTTTATATATATAAGGTCTGGATTTGAAATTTTCTGTGTAAGCAAAAATAACATGATTTTTTTTTCTTTTGACACACCATGTTATACGATGCAGGGCCATGCAGGCAGTATCGACGCGTATCTCTAAAATCTAGAGATTCAATAGGGGATTTACACTTTCGGGGTGTTTAGATTATAAAAGTTTACCCGATTTGCATCCGCCACCCTCGACAAAACTATATTTTGTCCGCACTGTGTTTTATTTGCCACCACATTTCACATTTCTTCATCAAAGTAAATGTCAGAAGAAGTAGCGTCTACACCAGTACAAGTTTACGTGTATGATTTGTCGAGGGGACTCGCGAGAAACTACAGTCGTATGTTCTTGGGTACTGAGATTGAGGCAATCTACCACACCTCAGTCGTGGTGAGAGGCAATGAATATTATATTGATCGTGGGATACAAACGATTAGGGCTCTGTCGTACCACCTTAAATACGGCCCACCCATGGAGGTTATCGATGTTGGAGAGACGTTTATTGATGATGAAATAATCAAAGAGTTTATCAATGATCTAAACAATAGGGAGGATATGAAGTACGACGCCGCCAGCTATGATTTGTTTACCAACAATTGCAATCACTTTACAGATACATTTTTGGAGTTTTTATGCGACAAGAAGTTGGATGAGAGAATATTAAACTTGCCGGCGGTTGTTTTGGAGACACCAGCGGGTCGAATGTTGCAGCAAATGATTGGTGGTACCGGACAGCTTTTTTGAGTGTTTATTCTATGTAGGTTTTCATGCCGCAGAAATATAAAATCGTCTCCCTTGAAATCAATACTTTTTGCAACACTTTTCATCTACTTTTCGTCCACATTTCATCCACATTTCGTCCACCACACTTTATACAACAAGCAGCAGAGGGGCTGAGAGGGACTCTGGGACTACACATCACTAGAGTTTAACAATGAACGATTCGTCTTTGGTCAAGGTATGTACAATCCAAAATTGTGTCCAGTGTTACTCGTATGTGCTAACATCCCTCCAAGTCTTTTAACCTGATGAGCTTCCCCATGGAGTCAAACCGGCAAGGCAATCCACCACAGTCTTGCGACAACACTATCGACTCAAACCAAACTGTCAATACCAGCTATTTGAGTAGCAACGAGTACCACAATGCCAATTTACAACATCAACAGTTACACCACCATCAGCCACCGGCAAGCCAACACCAACATATGCTGTCTCAAAACTCGATGCAAAAATATCCATACCAATCGGACTATACACCAATGAAGCTCTGGAATTCGACCTATCCTCAACAAAATTGGCAAAACAAGCCAAACCCATTCCAACCATTAAAGGAGTCACAGGAGGTTTTTGATGCAGACAATATCTTCTTTGACCATAAGTCAAATGAAAAGAGGTCAGCACTTCAATACAACGCAGCAAGTAACAAGTACATGAAAAACAGTATGCTCAATGCCCCAAGCTATGTTCCGTATAGATACCCGCTGACACCGAATTCCACCGTTGGTGGCAACAAAGTAGAGGATGACAAGGGCACAGATTTGAAAGAAGAGGTGCAAAAGTTGAAAAATGAATTGATTTTGAAGAATCAAATGATTAAAAACTTGACAGACCAGATTAGCATCATGATAAAAAACAAAAATAGCAAGGCTTACTACGAGGTAAAGGAAGATGGCGGTAGTAACCACTCGCCCACGTTTAAATTACCACAGAACCACTTTCAACTATTCCAGGACTTGTCAAAAACATTGCAAGAAAAGTGTCAAGAATTGGATGATGCCAATCAAAGAATGGAGATTATCCTCGTTTCCAGCCATATTTGTAACAATGGGAGTAGTAATGCTGTGGGGTATGATGTTGAGGAATTGAGCCATAAGTTGCTTTACAAGATGAATCAGTTGCAGGCAGAGAATGATGAATTGGTAAAGATGGTCAGCTTGAGCAACAAATCGAGTTTACTAGTTGAAATTGGATTATTGAAGCAGCAGATCACCCTGTTGACAAAGAAAGATGGCAAGCAAGAAGAGTAAGTAGAGCAAGTAGAGCAAGAGTAATCCCAAGATGGTGCCATTGCAATATCGCTATAATGTCATCATTGCAACTCTTTACATTACATACACCCCTGTGGCACTCTAAAGTGGACAAAACCCCACCGACCAATTGTCTTTATCCAAAGACTCACAAAATCAAGATTTACCCTCCCAAAACCAACAACCAAAGGACCGGTGATAAACCTGTATTAAAACAAAGGAGCAGTCAGTTCTCGCGCGCGCGTTGGTAGCCCTCAGCAACAAAATTTCAAAACGATCTAGAACCAAATAAGAAAAAATATACTTGGCACTTCAATGTAGATCCCACCAAAGAGAAAGCCTTGTTGCAAACCACCCCCATCGCCTACATCCTCTTACTCAGACCAAATGTGTATTTGTTTTGAAATTCTATTTTTAGAGTCAAGAAAAATTAAAGCTTCAGTTGTCAAATGGAGAAATAAGGCAAAGCATTACGCCTTGTTGCATTAGAGTAAAAGCAAAAGCATATCCTGAGTCTAGATCAATAGACGAGCAATATATAAAAAAAAATAAGCACCACAAAGCATTTAGACTTCGGCGTTTAATATGTGCTTTGATTTTGTGATCTGTAGACTACGCACATTTGCTTCTCTTTCTCTCTCCCCCTTCTTCACTCACAGTTCCTAGTGTTCCGTGCTGGGTGCAATCTCTCCGAGCGCTTCTAGATAGAAAAAAAAAATAAAAAAAAGAGAGCCGTAGGATTCAGTGTGGACCAGAAAGAGACGCGCTTTTTGAGTATAGTTGCTGTGGATCCCGGGTTTTGCCACTTATACCAACGTTGATATGGGGATGTTATATCAATAGTTGCTCTCTTAGAGCAGTGTCACTATTACCCGAGACCCGTGTTTTATCAAAACAATAGAGTCAAATTTCGGAGGTTTTGAATTTTTACGTCAATTTTAAATTTCTCTGAATTTCTTTAAATTTCTTTTTTTTTTGTTTTGCTCTGTTTACGAAATTTATCTCCTTTCGGCGTGTAGTTTAAAATGACATTGATTTCCCATACAAGAGGAAAAAAAGAATACACAGCTTAGAAGTTGTTACCTTCGATTTGAGAAAGTCTGCTTGGTCTATATCAGTATCGTTCTGAATCTTCCCCTCCGCCATGATTCCTCAATCGTCGTTCCATTTCGAAAAGGAAAAGGTGCTTCTATCCTCAGATCCACGGTCTCCATTTTACTACAATTTACCACCATACGATTCGAAACCAATTGACAATTTAATTGAGTTTTTCAAACTATGGAAATATTTCATCAAATCAATCATTTACTACTTCAAGGAGATTCTTTTGGTTAAAGAATTGGAAGCGAATCTCAACTATCAATTGATTAGCGCTGTACAATTCCCTGGATGTAAAGATTTGCCCAACAAGATTTTGCAAGATATCAAGTTGAATACTCCCGGTATGAATGGAACTTTGCTGCCAAAGAACCATACACCGACCAAAGAGGTCAAGAGGAATTTGTCAAACTCTAGTTTGTCGTCAATGAACACAAATGCCAGCAGTGCCGCTTCATTCAATCCAGCGTCATCAGGCACACCGGTTAGTGTTCCAAGTGGCCCTATCACGGCATCGAGCGCTAATATTCCAACATCAGGGTCATCAATGACACCACAAAAGACAGCAACCTCGCTTTCAGATAAACAACGCCCAGGGCTATTCAAAACCAAGTCAAGTTCAAATCAATCCTTTTTGAAAAATGCAGCAAACAACTTACACAAGAGAAATTCGTCGTTTGCTAGTGTCAGACAGTTGGGACAACTGCAACACCAGCACCACCAACAAGCACCACCCTCTCCCCAATTCCAACCTAGTGGCGCCTCAACACCACCTTTGCCTGCAGAAACTCTCAACACCAATGACGTGAGGATCCCACCGACTTTTTTCCCCGACAACTCATTATACACAAACTTGCCAGCAGTTTTATTAAGTTCGCACCACGTTGCATTCAACAATAGTTTTAAACTACGCAAGGATTTAAGCACAAAGTTGATCCCACGGTTAGAGGTCTTGTTGAAGCAAGTGTCACACAAAATCAAGGAAATTAAAACCTCCCTCAAAAACGATGCCTTTGCCAATACCGAATTACTGAAGGAGATTTCCAAAACTGGCCAAGTATTGAGTAGGTACACCGCTGCTATTGAGACATATTGTGGCACAAAACCAGTGGTTAAAGGATACTTGCGTGATTATGATGGTGGCAGTGGCGGTGGTGGAGACGATGAAGAGTTTGCCGCGTTGGACGATCCATTATTGGTTAAGTTAGACGTTGATTCGAGACTCAAAACGCAGTTGATCTATGAAAATTACATGATTGCGTCCTATGTCAATTTACAAAACATCAGTAAGGATCTATTCACGTATTTATTAAAAGAGTTGAATTGGATAATTGACAAATTTGGTAAATTGGATTTCAATTCGGAATTTTATCAGTTTTTGAAAACGAAAATCAGTAGCTCGTCAACTACTGATTGGGAATACTTCATCACACACAACAACTGTTTTGTCAATACATATTATGCCACTGACTTGAACCCTAAGCGAGAGAATAGAACTTTCAAAATGGTGACATTGCCCTATGCTAATTCTGTGCAGAATAAATGTCTTCGATTTGGACTGATGTACAAGAAGCAAAAGTTGATGAAGAATTATACGCGTCATTACTATGTTCTTTCATGCAATTACCTTCATGAATTCAAATTCAATGAAGAAATCAATCAACAAATGAAAAAGTCAAAGGACAAGATTGGAGGATTTATTGGATATGAAGATGAGCCAGTGAAGTCATACAACCTCAATGATTATCAAATTGCTGTAAAGGATGAATCTTCGTTTAAATTCACCTTGACGAAAACATCCAATAAATCGAAAAAAACATTCAAGTGTGCCAATGCTGACGATTACAATTCTTGGGTTGAGGATTTATCGGAATTGTTGAAATTTGGTAATGATCATTATTCTCGGTTTGCCTTTATTCAAAGAAAAGCTGATCAAAGTATACGTCAACCAATTCGCAAGGCAAAGAAGCAAAACAATCCTGGATTGACTTTGGAATTGGGTAATGCATCCAATCCAGCACTATCAGGAATGTTTACTCCCAAGATCAAGACTCCAAATGAATCACCACGTCATAAAGATGAGAATCCATTTGAAGAAATGCTTACTTCATTGCCTCAGCAGAAACAGCAACAGCAACAGCAGCAGAAACAGCAACAACAAAACAGCAGTCAAGGTGGTAGTGTATCAGCATCACCACATTTGACACCCAAAGTTGCCTCTCCTGCTTATGCTACATTTTCAGCTACCGAGCAACAAGACCAACATGAAGAGTATTTGAAGTTGCAACATGCACTTGTCAAACAAGAGACCGAAATCTCCAACCTTAAATCACAAGAGCAACAGAATATCGAACTTATCCAACAGAAGTTGCAGACTATTCACGACCAACAATTACACATCGAGGAGCAAGATCATCAACAGCAGCAACAGCAGCAACAGCAAAAACAACAACAGAGCAACCACATTTCATCTGCTTCTACATCTCCATCGTTCCCCGGATTGGGTGTACATAAACCATCGTCAGATAGTTTGAATTCATTTATAATTGAGCAAAATACAGTACCAGTGGCTCATGCAGCTGTCAATGGATTGCAACAATCAGGAGATGCACCTATGATGTTTAGTTTTGGTGACAATGGTGCTAGCCATCATAGTTCTGATAGTGAAAATAATAATGGTAATGCCAACCCAGGTGCTTCAAACGGACAAGGACAATCGGCAAAGGAATCGAGTCCTAGTATTCCAACCGTTTTCGTTTCTGAAGAATAAGAGAAAGAGAGACCTAGAGTGATATTTTATAGAGTGTATATAAACCAATCATAGAGTATCTACTGAGTACGTAGTGTACGTTTCTTCGTTATTCATTCAAAATTCTATTAAAACTCCTTTCTTAGACTAAGCACATTTAACCCCAGAAACATCTCTAATCAAACATCTCAGCTTCTTATCCATTATACTCGAAGTACTCAAATTCAATTGGAAAAAGTTACCACATTTCCAAATTTCAAACTGAACCAAACTCTCAAAAGCAACTTTATCCAGTCTATACAAATTTGCTGCATCGATATTTAAGGGAGAATCAGGTTCAGGGTTATCCAACAATTGTAAAATGGCAACCACCAAACTTTCCAAGTTCCATGCCGGACTCCACTGTGTCTTCAACACATCAAGGCATATTTCACCCGTTTGGAAGTTGATATTGGGGTGGATTATGGGAGTGAGGAATTTGATTGTTGGTGGTTGTTGCGGGTATGTCGATGGTACATCAATGGCTAGTTTCCATACGCCTCCATAGTAAAATTGTGAGTCCTTTTTGGTTGGTTTGGCGATGGTTGCTTGCCAGTGGAATAAAGTATCGTCTTCGTTGATGGGGGATAGCTGTATTATTTGGTGGTTGTTGGCGTGAGGTGGTTGTTTCTTGTACAAGCTGTATTCTTTGATCAAACGTCTTTCTGCTGACATGGTCTCTATTTTTTTAGTTGTGGTAAGCTAGAGAGCTGCGAGGGGGGTAATGAATATGTATATGTTTATGTATAAAGACAGTTAGTATAGTAGGGTATGTGTATTGTGTATCGATGAAGAAAAATTGTTGTAGTTTAGTAAAATTTTACAACGTTTTATATATTTGTGTGTACGTATATATATATATATATATATATATATATATGTGAGTATATATGTATGTGTGACATTAGTTGCATGTGAGAAATTAGTTGTGCGTGTGTGTGTCATTCAAAAAAATTTTTTTTTAAATTCTTCGGCTCATTTTGAAACGGAGTTTAAGAAGTAAACAAAAAAGACGTAAACAGTGAAGAGAAAAAAAATGCGGGGGGAGGGGAAGCAAAAGTGAAAAAGAAATTCGGAGGAAACTGGTAGCCCCAGTTATAAAGTATACTTAATTATTGACCACTGTTAGATCTATTGCCGCTTCCTAGAAAAGCTAAACATTTTTTCCTAATCCCGAACAACTCATCACACTTGACTTCGTATTCATTGTCGTATCGCATTTCTAGAAGTCCTAAAAGAAAAAAAAGAAAAGAAAAGAGAGGAAAAACCGTTGGGGAATATTTATTTTCCGGATGTTACTTGCACAAAATCAAACAGACCGAGGATGCTATCACATCTAGATTTAGCGCAAAAGAACATTTGCAAATAGTTAGTCGTCTAATCGGAACACAAGCATATCCATAAATACCTACAACAGTTACTAAACTAACGGATATTTATTTTTGAAACATTTATGTAAAAAACAGAGGTTACGAAAAAAAAAAATTTAGTCAACGTAAAGGCACAACTAAACAGCAATAAACCCGGCAATTAAGGCTAAAAATCCAACAATACCAGTAGTAGAAGTGGTTGCCAACATAACACCTTCATTTGCTTTTGAGCCGGAAGACGTACTAGATGAACCAGTAGACGATGACGAGGATGAAGAAGATGCAGCAGTAGCAGAATGAGTTGATGCACCAATAGTACTACTATAATCATTCGAATCATCAACGTCATTATCACCATTACAGTTACCCTGAACATAAGCATCAAATCCATGACCAGTTGGTTCAGCCACTCCTTTAATGTACTTGATGGCTCCACCAGGAGTATCAGGGATTTCTTCCGTGACATTCCAAAGAGAAGATTTGGTAGGACAATTGTTACCACCATCGGATTTATGGTATCCACCATCACCACTGGGGTCTTCAGTATTGTTGAATTCTGATTTCAAGTTTTTAAAATCCTGATTGGGCGTTACATCATCGCCATCCAATTTCACCAATCCATATTCATTATCTTCTTCGGAATACTCGTAAACTAATCCACCTGAAAACACGGCAGACATGTCAGTAGAATAAATCGATTCAATTTCACTAAAAGGTCTAGGCTTTTTGGCATTGCACCCAAACTCGGAGAAAAACAAGGGGATGGTGAAGTTTTTGAAATCCTTCAACTCTTGTGAATATTGTGATGTAGTCATACTGGCATCACCACACCATGAATAATCATTTATACCGTACATGTCAATTCTGGCCAATTCATCATCACCACAGTTGAAGTACAATCCTGAACTTAAACGGTATTCATCAACACTGGCCGCTGAATAGCCCACAGGAATAGTCCTAAACCCACGGTTTTTGATAAATGTTTTCAAATCACGAACTACTGCTTTAACATAAGGAGCTGCGTCTAACGAAGCACCATCGTTAATAACCTCATTTCCAGCAAAGAAACCCAAAGTGTTGTTATACTGAGCAAACAATTGGGCTGAAGCAAAAACTTCTTGTAAATAGTCGGAATTATAGGAACAATTGGCATTGGATCTAGTAATTGATGAATGTGGCGTATTGACATCCAATATGACATATATACCAGCATTGGCTAACTTGTCCATACATTCATCATGATCTTTAGTATTATCAACCGAGTAAACACGAACAGTGTTTATGCCCAATTCTTGGAAATAAGGAATATCCCTCTCACAAACATCAGTGTCAGCTAAAGGATCTTCCAATTCTGATGATCCACCTGGTTGGTAATCAACTCCTCTAATGTAGAAACGCTCACCAGTTTCAGTGTTCCAAAAGGCATTACCGCGTACTTCAATAGTGGGGATAGCCAAAACAGCAGTCGAAGTAAGCGATATAAAGCTTAGTAATGATTTGAATAGCATTTGTACAAGTGGTAGTAGCTTCCTTGATTAAACGAGCGTAAACGGGTTAGTTGGGTGGAAGTAAAAATAAACTATGAAGGGGAAAACTTTTTTATAATATATTTGTTTTGGTTTTTGTTTGGTCTGTATTGTTTGGATGTTTGAAGTTTTTCTTTCGCTTTTTTTTAATTGCGTGTGAGTGTGTGAATGTGTGTGGGTGGAGTAAAGAATTATAAAAGTGGTGTTATTGTTTCTTTTTAGCGACGTATAGATCACAAAAGAAACAAAAGAACAATTTGAATTTACGCGTATGTATACTGAAAATATTCATACAAAACAAATATACATACCCAGACACAGACACAGGCACATACACGACAGCTGAATAGTGTCAACAGTTCAACCATAGATTGAAGTTCGTCAAAGAGCAGTAAGTGTATAAGTAAAGTGGTGTTGGCTGTTTTTGACATTTTGACAGATATTTATTATTATATTGATGTGGCATAAAGCATCATTCTGTGGGTTTGAACAAAGGGTCTTCTGAGTTCTAGTTTTTACTTATTACAATTAGAAATTATCTTGAACAATTTCTTCCCAACTGTTCATTTACTTCTACCTACTGCAATATCACATTACAAAAGGTACAGGTTGTGGAGTAAGAAAATAGGCTTAAAAGATCTTCAATTAAGAAAAGCTTCGTATTTACACTTTCTCGTAAAACAAAAAAAGAACAAAAAAAAACAATCGAATAGCTTTTAATACAGTCATCTTATTTTTTATTCATATTGGTGCGACATAATTGTTCACACCAATGCGACATTTATTATTCAAACCAACACGACATAATTATTCATACGAGTGCGACATAGATTTTCAAACCACATTAGTACCCAAAAGAATTTCTGTATCTCTAACCTGGTTGATGTACCTGATTCTGTCGAATTAGGGCAATTAGTTTAAAAGTATGAAAAAATATCAAACCAGGATTTCTTTTTTGGTTTGAGCTTAACCTTTTCTACTGTCCTCTCTCGGAGTTTTTGCAGTCATTTTCCCAAGCTAAAATCTGTTTCCTTCCTATTCATTGATTTAAGGATAAGGGCCCATAGTTTAGAAAGATTTCTGCTCTAAAAAATATTGAATAAAGCAATTGGCATGTCTAAAGAAACCTTGATAGCTTTCTAAGGTTACCTTTGCTGTTGCTTCTCTCACTTTTGGCGTTAACTGTTCTTTTCTAGATAGGCTTACACACGGACCAGAACTCTTCAATGGAATTGAGTCTTGGCGAATAAGGAGGCAAAAACACTAGCTCCATTCCACTCAGTGCTACTAATAACTGGATATCACAACGTTTGTGGATGGCTGCGTTGTCAAGTATCAAATACTTGATCTCTTGAAGTGTCTTGTTTGTCTCAATTTCTCTAAGCACAGACTTGACAAATTCAAAGAAATGATTGGCCGTGGTACCAACTCTTGTCTTCTCTTCCAAAACTGTGGTGTTGGAACCGAGTTTTCTCTTCTTGTTGAGGGGAGTTTCAGCTGGAAGTCGAACCTTCAAGTCAACGCATCCTTTGGAAGAGATGGCTCCTATGAATGATACATTGAGACCTCTGGCGACAAGAATAATCTACTTAACTTTCTCAGATGGATACTTTGGCGATGAAATTTTAAATTTGGGGACCATGGGGTATATTAGATTACAGCCTTTACGAACTTGACAACTAGCAATGTTATTTAATTCCATTAGAATCACTAAGCGTCAAACATATTTTATAGTATGCATAACTTTACTGACTGTCTTGGTACCTAGTTTAACAGCTTGCCACCTTCAAAGAGATCAAATATCAATAATCTATTGCCCGCATCCTGGCTGACTACACTGAGCCCCATCTTTGTTATCATTACAATAACCATCAACTCCACCGTAAGTATTGAAATAGAACTCCCCATGAACGGCATTTCCTCTGCCAATATCATTATAACCCTCATTATGTCCTGGATTGGGATTTACTGTTGCAGTTGCACAATATTTCCAACCGCCATTATTATGAAAAAAATTGGGAACTTCTTGATCATATTCCCACATTTCCTCCATTCCACGGTCCTGAGAAAGAACTCTATCCAAATCATGGTTTACATTATCCCAGTTCCAAGCAACATAGTTGACGTCGAAGTAGTTCTGTCTGAGTCTGACTCTGTTGCTAATGGTACTACTGTTGAAGTTATCAATGGTATCAACATTGGCTAAGACTGGCCGGGATTGTACGATATAGGTTGCTAACTCTGTTATATTTTTGATGCCAGTGGTATGGGCGGCTGCATGGTTACCGTAGACAGATTTCCAAGTGATAAGGTTTGCGTTAGCGATAGTACCTTCATCTGCGTCCCTCTTTTCTCCGACTGGTTCTGTATCTGCATCAGCTATGTGAAACAATCTGACACTGCTCACACCAGGTACAGAGCTCAATATGTCATTCACCTCACTTAATGTATCTGTCTCCCAATGTTCATCAATATGATACTTGCTCAAGTATCCATGTCTATGCACACTTGCTTACGACGACATCTCTTTTGGAATTACCCAAATTGGCTCCTCCTGCAACAGTCAAAGCAAGCCCAATACCACCCATAACAGTTATACCAGCAGCTGCATACCAACACTGTGAAGTAGCGATAGCAGCAGTCGTACCACAAGAATTAACCCACCAAAATCCTGCAAGGCCAGCCGCTGCTACCATCATTCCACCAATAGCAGCAGTTGTAAACCAAGCCCACCAATTCCTTCTTTCTAAGTAAGCTTTTGTGGACATTAAGTCTTTTCCATAGTTTGGTATCTTCAGTAAAGCCTTGGTAGATTGATGAGATTCGCCATGGTTAACAAACCAATCCGTATTTGTATACAAGACTATGAAGATTATAGTAATCAAAACCGCCACACAAGTCAAAATCTTCACAATCTTGCAAAGCTGAGCGAGTTGTTTTTCCCTATGGTCATCTTTCATCTTGGGAAGACGTTATTGAGGAATTGCTTTTATGATCGCCACGTATGAACTAATTCAGAACAACTAAAAAAGATCAAAGTGTTCTGCAAAGCTGCTCAGTTATACAGTCTTTTTATTTTTTATCCATACTAGTGCGACATAATTGTTCATATCATCTCTACGCATTAAACTCTACAGAAAATTATTGTTAGGTCGACTGAATCGACTGAATCGCATTTAGTATGAATTAAAAATAAAATGACTGTATATTGTATACATTTTGTGGTTGCAAAAACGTGACAATTTTGTGTTGGAGAAAAAAACAAAAATTGGTCCTCTCCTCCAAACACACAGATTCAATTTAAATCTTCATGAAGAGAAACAAAGTCTGATGTTATAGATATATAAAAAAATATTTCTCATAATCAAATACACAGATTCAATTACAGATAAAAAAAACTGAATCTTCAGGAGAAAGAGAACTCTGATGTCGTAGACACCTGGTGAGCAAAGAACAAACAAAACATTCACTTCTTTCCTCGAACGCACTCTTTGGAGGGCTTGGCATACACTAGGTTTGCTCTACATTTCGATTCCATCAGTTTTGGCCCATCAGCTACGTTATTAATTTGAGCCTTTTCAATTCGGCGTGGAGGTGTCGGCAATGGACGGCCTTAAACTGACCATATATAGCTCTCAACTCTAAGTCGGTGTAGAATTTTCGCAAGAATGAAAGGGACTGGTCTTGCAACTCCGAGTCACTAAAACGCTTCCTTATAAACTGAAAATTTGGTTTTGGATCCAGACGAAATTTAGGCTTCCTCAAATACCAAGTATTAATAATGTCGTACAGCTCGGGAAAATGGTAACCCACAATTCCGAACGGTAGCTGAGGACTAAGCATGTTTATGTCGTGAGTGAATGCAGAGTCAACTCGGGAATCATTTTCCCCTAAATATCCATACACAAAAAGCCTGGGCTCGTACCACCAATTAATAGAGGCGTTGGGGAAATTATGTTGTAGTTTCCCCATTGTTTTTGCAGCCATTTTGTCGCCACATTTGGTGGTTACAATTAGCATGGAGAGGCTTCTGTGACTATATTGCTCGAGGTTTTGGATCTTGTCAATATGGTTTTCGGCGTCTCCTTCATGTCTCAAACAAAGTTGCACGAGCAAGGGGAATTCTTTCTCCAAATGATGATTTGAAAAGACATCATGAAAAAGTATATTTCCCGCAAGGGACAACTCCTGAAGCAAAGAGGTATCGAAAGCTTCGCTTATTCTGGTGCAAACAGTCGTATAATTCATCAGGTGAAAATGCAATTTCTGCAACTTAAGCAATTTATAGAAGCTCGGATCATCTACAATCGGGGATCCGTGAAGCCAAATAGTAACCAACGTCAAACACGTAAGAAATGGGTACTCTTTAAGAACGTTTGAAAGACGGTCTTCATGAGGGTAGAAGTCAAAACTGAGCGTTGTTTTTATACCCAGTGGTA
>NW_026261882.1:0-141480 GCF_024628925.1 Lodderomyces margitis
AGGAACAAAAGAATTGAGTGGGTCAAGAATTGCATCGTGTTGGATCTTGAAGGTGGGCGGAGTTGAAAGGTTGGAAAAGAAAAGCGGTGAGGTAATTGAATGTTTGTTATGGGACAATCAGTTTGGAAATTTGACTCAGTATTTATAGTGTCGGCATCTCTCCCTCTCCCCCCCGTCGTAGCCAATCCCTTTCTGTAGGTGTGAAAATTTTCATCCAACCATTGTGAAAGTGTGTGTATGTCTGCTAATAGTGTACTACAACATTGATGCCGTCCTAGTTAAAACAATGGTAAATTAACCGGGACTTTTATTGTTTTCGTTAACATTTTTGATGATATTTTAGGATGGGAGAACACAAAACCACAAAAGTTTATTATCGGAACATTAATTAATATTTTTCATTTTGTAAACAACAACGTGGGCCCCAAACCATTGGCAATTCCAACTCTATTTGCTAACAAATAGTACCTAAGAAGTGGAGTCTATTTCTGTTGGAAAGAATAGCTCAGCTTTCGCCTCATGGAAGCTCCCTCCTCAACTCTACGAGTTAGTGCCCACAGAGTAATGGCCTCGAAAAGCTGAATAAGTTGACCAAACTCCAATTTCCAAGGGATCTATTTGGTCTCGTAACTTCGCTTCTACATTCCAAACTTTTAATGTTTAGCTACTACAACATCTACCAGAAAGAAAAAGAAAGATTTAATTAATCAAACCATATTATCATTGGGCCTAATTGGGAAGCAATATTGGACGCAAATAGTCGCCATACTGTCACAAAAGCAAAACCTCTATACAAAAAGCATTTTATAGCAAACTTGACAAAAAACGTGTGTGTGTGTGTGTGTGTGTGGAAAGCCTTTTTTTCAATTTCAGGTTCCTAATGTGAAGTAATTTCTTGGCATGTTCAGGAGAGTGTTAATGCTATTTTTTCAAGGTGCTAACTGCTCTAGAAGGACAGAGTATTTGAAAGCCGAGGCAGTTGGCAGTAAGTACAGAGAATCGTAAAACAAGGAGTTATGCTCTAATTAGAACATTTCTACAGACAAGCTCGGCGCCATTATTGCGTTTAATCTTTAAAACTGCTGTGAATCCGGTATGAGTATAACTCCGTTCTCACCTCCCTATTGTTTCCAAATTGGCCAATTTTTGATCAATTTGGGTCGTTTGTTTACCTACTAAATAAAAAGAAATACTTAACTAGTCGTATAATCAAAGCGAGGTTTGTTTTCTTTTTTTGTTCATAACCCTCATTGTAATCGTATATTATCAGGCTTTTCAACTTTATTGTTGATGGAAGAAAACATGTTTTTGGTACGACTGTGGCTTTGTGGTATAGCTCATGTTTTTCTCTAGTCCCACGGGGGAACGTCATTGAAATGGCGCCTTTTCCGACTTCATTCAATATGGAAAGTATATATCATTTAGGTTGGTTAATTGGGTGATAAGTTAGTTCGTAAATAGTAAGAAACACGTGCAGCGGGTTTGTAACATTTGATGTTTTACTGAGAACCTCCTTAAAATGTCCATATATATTCCTGCCATTGTGTTTTAATAGACGAGGAATCTTTCTTGGATACTAATCTCTTATTGTTTTGAGTACTAATTTGTCGCCATGAAATTACACGAATTCTATTGCAAAATTTGCTCAAAACTTATAAATACACCTGTCAAATATATTTAGGTTAAATGAACGCCTACAATATACAGATATCTTTATGTCGTTCTGTATTGGTGAAAAGAGCTCTGCCTAGCACTCAGGAGATTAATATTGGGATAATTTGAATTTGGTAGCACCACTTTCGCCCCCACTTTTCGTGTGTAAGCCACGGTAAAAATACAAAAAATCACAGTGGCTTTAGTGGTAGCGTTGTCCCCTCCAATTTTTTATCAACAGCTAACAACAACGGGGAGAGGTAGAAGAAAAAAAAAGGAAAAGAAAAAAGTGCAATACAATTTGGTAACACTCTGGACATCTGATTAAAGGAACAAGCACTCACAACAAAGCAATATCGTTGTACAAGCCCTGCATACAGTAGGAACACAAACCAGCCACATTACTAAACCAATATAGATAATTTATACTCGCTGCGATGGCAATCTTTTCATCTTTGGCGGGGTTTTTCAACCGCAACAAGAGAAGAATATTCATCACTTCTGCAGTCACATTTTCCATCTATATACTTGTTAATGAGTTTGTAATTAAAAAGTTTAGGAATTACCAAAATGCTTTACGACAAGAGTTTATGTTTAAGCAACAGATTAGACAACGGTTCATCCTGACACAACAAGATTGTTATTACACGATTTTAGCCTTGCTCCCAGTGTTGGCACAGCCAATAGTCGATGCATTACCGGTTGATTTGATAACACAAGCATTGAGGTTGAAAAAAGGTCAACAAAACCAGCCGCAAAAAGTTGTAAGCGGCACTAATAGTGAGTTGACTGCAGATAACCTTAATCTTTTGGATAACAACAACAACCCTCAATCGCAGTTGTCGGCATATTTGAACAAGAGCAAAGGTGAGTTGTGGAACTTGTTGAAGATCAAGACAATTACCAGGACATTGACTTTGATGTATTCGTTGTCAGGATTGTTGTTGATTAGCAGATTGCAAATGAACATTTTGGCAAGAAGGTCGTATTTGGAATCGGCAATAGTTATGGCTGGAGTAAAGAACCCAAATAATGACATTGACCCACACGAGAATTACATTATTGAACAGAGTTATCTTTCACTCAGTTGGTGGCTCTTGAATAAAGGTTGGGCCAATTTGAGCTCGTTGATTGAGAATTTGGTTATTGAGAAATTTGAAAATGTTAGTCCAAAGACAGAGATGGGGGTCATTGATTTTGAGCTTATTTTGACTGAAATCATTGAAGAGATTAATACTAATAACAAGCAGTTTGTTTTGGACAACTTGTTTCCTATTAAATACCCCGACTTGTTGGAGACTATATTGAATACCAATTCGGATGTAATACATCAGTTGGATGCTCCAGACTCAAACTTGACAAAGTTGATCAACGAAACTAGCTCAATTATGTCTGATAACAACTTGTACTTTTTTGACTTGTTGAATCAGTTGATAGTCACCAATTTGCATACCCTTACATCCAACCTTTCTTCAAACTTGTCCACCACCTCAAACAGCTTAATGATGAGTGATACATTGCCAGATCAACAAAACCAACAACTTCAGTCATCCAAAATTATAGAGTTGGACAATAAGCCATACAAGCTTGCCAGTTTCCTAGCCCAATTATCGGTCCAAAACGGTATTATGATAAATAATGACGATGCTGGGCCGGACGAAGAAGATGACTTTGAGGGCTTGATCAAAAGTTTCAACAATGGGCAGGGCCTTGCAAGCAATGGCTATGGTGCTCACGAACTTAGCGGGAATGTATACATAAACACGTTGAACAATTTAGATGAACTAGAGAATTTTAGTGCTGGTATATACTCAAATTTTGAGTGATTGCAAAACACCTACCTTTACAGTGAGCCAGCAAAATTGCTCATTATTGTGTAATTTTGGTGTATATAGGAAGAATAAAGGGTATTAACGATTTGATAAAGTGGATAAATCCGTTGACCTTGTAGTTGCCCTTTTTTTTGATTGTCTTCAAGGAAAGTATAGTATAGTACAGTACAATAGTAAAGGAGTAGTTTCAAATAAAAGTGAGTGAAAGGGAAAAAAAAAGTGTACTTTAAAAACAATTCCCTATTGAATATTTGCCTACTTGTCTCCTTTCTTACTTTTCACCCTCCCCCCGCTTCTTTATCATCAGGTAATCACCACAATTATACTAATCAACCATGTCATCTCCTAAAGTTATACTCGTATCATCCGATGATGAGAAATTTCCAGTTGAACAGAAAGTTGCTGAAAAGTCAATCTTGATCAAGAATATGATTAATGATTTGAACCCCGACGGATTGGCCGAGGACTTTGAAATTCCCACCCCAAACGTCCGTGCAAATGTCTTGTCCAAAGTATTGGAGTGGTGTGAACACCACAAGAATACCGTGTTTCAAGATGACGAAGATGAAGATGCCAAGAGATCAGTACCTGTTGAAGAATGGGATAGAAATTACTTGAAGGTTGATCAAGAAATGTTGTATGAGATTATTTTGGCCGCCAATTATTTAAACATTAAGCCATTATTGGATAGTGGATGTAAAATGGTTGCTGAAATGATTAAAAATAAGAGTCCTGAAGAGTTGAGAAAGACCTTTAATATTGTTAATGATTTCAGTCCGGAAGAAGAGGCTGCTATCAGGAAAGAAAATGAATGGGCTGAGGATAGATGATTGAGGAAGATTATTCAGCGTGGAGTCTTTGTCCTTGTCTTTGTCCTTGTCTTTGTCTTTGCTCGAAGCTTGAGTTATTTTTTGCTTTTGGGCTATTGTATGTGTATGCAAAATAAGAGGTGACGATAATGTTGCCACTTGTTGAATGTATGAACTTATCGGTTATTGGAGGAACATTTGTTTGTATGATAAATCACTCTTTTCTTACATTCTAGTCTATCAAAACTGGCTAACTGACTAGCTGACTGACAGGTGTGTTTGGTAGTTGTGGTAGTGTATAATGATCAAAAAACGTCTACCTTTTCCCCTTTCCTTGCACAAAACAAAAAGAACTTTTAGTGAAAATGGTAGCTCACAACAAATTTACTACCTTTTGTCAAAGACTAGACATTAGTGAGAGAGAGAGAGAGAGAGAGAGAATAAGTAACTGTGAGTTGAGAGTGTATTGTAATAGTTAATCAATATTTTTTTTTTTTTGAAATTTAAAATTTAAAATTTAATTGCAACTAAATATATAGTACACACTGTTTTGTTTTTTAAAAAAGCGCCAAAATTATACCTCATTTCGGCATTGAATTACAAATATTGTTACCCTAGATAGCATTATACAAGACAAATGTCACTAAGTCAGTCATCAGACAATGAAGAAAGTGGGAATGCAAGTTTTGTAGAAGATGTCAGACCTATAAATAACAATAATACACTGGATTTAGAACAGATGTCGCTCGAACAGTTGAACCAGTATCAGGAGGAGATTACCAATGAGTTTAAAACTTTATCCAAAGACTACCTCAACAAACGTCTTTGTCGAATAAATGTCATGTTGGAGAAACTAAATAGTCTGATTAAATTAGCCAACGCTAATGACAAGAGCTGGCTAAAGATTTACAATTTTGAAATTGAAACCATCAATAATATAATGACCAACACTGAAGATCTAATCATGGTGAACAATGGAACTATTCCTAATAAACCAGATTTACTTAAGTCAATCGATGAATATGAAGAAGAATTGCGAGAGATTTTTTCCAATTTGCAAAGTCCATTTGATTTTGATGATACGTTTAAATATGATAATCGAGAAATATCAAAGAAATTGGACAATGCCCATCACCATTTAAGTAAATTACCATTCCCATTTTTGTTTAACCAAAGTTTCAAACCACATAGAGATGAGCTAAAGAGTATAAGTCTGGAAAAGGACTACCAACTGAAGTTGATACGAAATAATTGCCAGAATAATTCGACAATTGTATGGAAACAGTATTATTCGAAATTGGCCCAATGGAAAAACAAGTTGCTTAACGACACACAAGCGCAATTAAACCAGCTCTACAAAGACTATCATCATTTAAATGAATCAAGAAATGAAGATTTGTTGGACCGATATTATTATCGATCGCTTATATCTCCACAATATCTAATGGAAACGATAAATGACAAAATCAACATAACCAATACTGATGACTTGGATGCAGTGATAAAGACTAATCATGATTCAAATTATGTTGAGTTGGATACGCGATTAAAACCGAAAAACAAGATTGAATTATCAATGATACGACTAGAAGATCAACGTAATGGTCGATTAGTTGAAAATACTCATGCTGCTATCAAGCGAAGATATTCACAAGCGTTTAAATATGATGCAATTGCTATTGACCAATCAAAGATTGACGATGATTTGCGGCTAATAAAACGCAAGATACGCCACCAAAATGAAAAAAGACGGCAAGGATCGACAGCCGATGAAAATGACAATGTGTATCAACGCTCGCTACACGACTATTCCGAAGAGGATAACGATGATTATGATGAAGACGAAGACGAGTATGAAGTAATTTTAGAGGAATATGATGTTGAAGAAGATATGTCACCAGCAGAATTAGAAGAACGAAAAGTTTACAAAAATGTATTGGGCAGTCATGACCCTAATGCATCCAAATTTAGAATGTTGGAGTTACCTCCATTGGAAAATTTCCCCAAACTATAAATAAGCCAAGGATAATTTTTGCTCTACTTTGCTATACATATTATATATATATATATATATATATATATAGACTAATCCTTTTCCAACAAGATACTAGCATTTTTCAAATTAGCTTCTTCAATTGTCTCATCTAAATTCTCAATGAATTTAAAAGACTTATTTGAACTGTTTGAAAGAGTAAATCTATCCTCTGGACCCAAACCGTAATCTTCTGGATTCTGCTGAAGAACAGATTTTAACCATTGGAATAATACCACCACGGTATCATCAAGAAGTAATTTCCGAACAAGTCTTTTACCATTGGGGAAACGTATTTGAACTCTTGTCGTTGGCTGTTCTGCTGGCTCCTTGTGCTCTATTGGCTTTATTGAATCAAATACATCTTCCTCAGTTTGAGCAGTGGGTGGAGGCAATGTATTTGCCTCTTCATCGTCGTCACTGTCCAAATTTATAGCATCGTCATAAGTTTTTCCACTCTTGCCATTATCCAACACACTTTGTTTCATGGCCAATTCAATTTGTTGCTCCTCGCTCAAGCTTTCCGGATCAATTCTTGTTTCGTGTTGTACTAGAGGATTGTTTGAGTCTGGATGCAATGAAAACTTATCCAAGAAATCAAATACTTCATCTAACCACGTTTGTACATCTGGCACTTCCCCGTCTTTCCATTTACGTACACGTTCGCCCGTAAGAGGATCCAAGATTCCCAAATGCGGGAACCCATCCACATGATAAAAGTTTACATACGATTCACCATCAAATGAATCACATTGGTACTGCAAAAAGATGAAACTTTCCTTAACCACTTGCTTGATTCTTGAATTGGACCAAAAATCACGATTAAACACTTGAGATTGAAATTCTGACGAGTCTTGTATATTAATCAAAATCCATTTATTTTCTTCCTTGGCTTTTGCTCTAGCTTGGTCTAATGTCATAATGCTTATGATATCAAAAGGTGGTCTGAATAAATTGGCTAGTCTTCTCTGGGTTGAAGTTAATTCGGAATCGCGATTCTGTCTAAGTCGCCTCCTTCGACCAGCAGCTCCGCTATGGCTTCTAACAATTTCCTCAATATCTTCATTACCCTCTTCGTCAGAATCTAAAATCTCTACTGTGTTACCTCCATATTGTGCATCTGTATAATCCTCGTCAATGTCGTCGTCATCATCATCATCATCATCATATGCATTGTATGAGTTGATATTTCTGTTGTTAAAATCAAAGCCTTGATGAAATATGCCCTCTTGTCTTTGACCAAATATATCAGGTGGACGAGGCATTTGGCTCATAATGCCACCTCCAAATCCTGGAAAAGAGTCGACTAAAGTCTCATGTCGATGCACATTTGCATCTGCTTCACGCACATCATTGCCACCGTATGCTTGTTCTTGTAGTTGTTTGGCGTAGGCTTCGTCATCAATGTCATGACTGCTCCTATTGTTTCTATTTCCTTGATTGTTACTGCTTCCTCCGTGTTGTCCAGATTCCATATACAATGTCACGGCTAATTCGAGATCGCCACCAGCCACTTCTAAGAACTGTGTTGCAACAGATTCATCTTCGACACCTGTGACTGCGAGAAATGTGGGTACTTGATCGTCCATTGAGATAGGTAATTGAATGCAAGGTGAGGGAAAGTGTTTTGGGGGCTTGAGTGTGATTATTCAACGCTATTCACTAACTAGATCTGTTTCTTGTGTTGCAAAATCTCAAATGGCAAAATTGTTTCTTTCTCTTTTTGCTTTTTGATGCTTTTGAAAACATTCTATACACACATACACACAGTTTTCTCGTTTTTGGATAATATGCAGTACTGAATAGAAATTGGTTGTGCAACCCTCTTGAACTACATAGGTATGCCTATATGATTTGTAATCTGAGGTATTTGGAATTTACATTACCACACTAGTGGTGATATCCGTGGAAAAACAAAACATCGCGGTTGAAACGCTGATATTGTTAAGCTGTTGTTGTTGTGGTGCTGACAAATTTTGACGTATGGTTGTTTGTGTCATTTTTGCGGAAAAGTCAATTGGTTATGATCCTGATAATAGAAGATAGTGGAATAACAAAGCCATGACGTGATCTATACAACGGTTGAGGTGATGTTGCCAGTCTCGTGAAAGTCCGACCCTCAACATAACTAAACTACCTTTGACGTCATAAATACTAAAGGTGGATGACAAAGCTGTGCTGACAAATGGGAAGATATCGCAAAACCACAAGGCATCGGAAAAAGTATTTGGTTATGCATTATTTGCTGCATGGCATCAGAGTGGGCTGTTATAAATAGAGCTCGAAATTTCCCGCTGGTGGAATTGACGATGGCTCATATATACTTTACAACACACGCATACTCGGACTTACAACCATGACAGACAACTCAAATATTGTTAAAATTGACGCTTTAGGCGAAACCAAACTATTCCAACCAATTAAGCTCGGTGCTAATACACTTTCTCAGCGTATTGCTCATGCACCAACTACTAGACTTAGAGCAACTGAGGACAATGTGCCCACAGATTTGCAATTGGAGTACTACAGAGACCGAGCACAAGCACCAGGAACTTTGCTCATTACAGAAGCTACATATGTCAGCGAAGGTGGGATTGGATTACCTCACACTCCAGGGCTTTGGAATGATACCCAAGCTAAGGCTTGGAAAAAGATCACTCAAGCAATTAGAGAGCAAGGATCTTTTTCTAGTGTTCAATTGTGGCATTTGGGACGTACTGCATTTCCAGAAGAGTTAAAGAAAAGAGGATTGCCATTTGTTGCCCCTTCTGCACTCTACGACAGTGAAGAGATGGAAAAGCGTGCCAAAGCGTGTGGCCATGAATTGAGAGCATTGACTAAACTGGAAATTGAGCAATTGATCAACGAAGACTTTCCCAATGCAGCTAGAAAAGCTCTTGCTGCTGGGTTTGATTATGTTGAGTTGCACTCTGCTCACGGATATTTGTTGAGTCAATTCTTGAACCCTGTTAGTAATCAGAGAACTGATGAGTATGGAGGATCCATTGAAAACCGTGCTCGTTTGTTATTGGCCATTGTTGATAAATTAATCCCCATAGTTGGTGCCAACAGATTGGGTATTAGATTTTCGCCATGGGCTACTTTCCAGGTTAGTAAACCGGAAGGAGCAGAAATCCATTCTTATATTCTTCAGGAATTGCAAAAACGTGCTGATGACGGAAATGAGTTGGCCTATGTGTCCTTAGTCGAGCCAAGAGTTTCTGGTATTGTTGATGTCAGTGCCGAAGACATTCATGGGTCCAATGACTTTGTATCCAAGATTTGGAAAGGGTCACTTATTAAAGCAGGTAATTATACTTACAATGCACCCAAGTTTACCGAGTTGGTTCGTGATATCGATAATGATAGAACTCTCGTTGCTTGGTGCAGATTCTTTACATCGAATCCAGATTTAGTGGCTCGCTTGCAAAATGGTTACCCATTGCAACATTATGATCGTGATACCTTTTATCAACCATATAACTGGGGTTATAACACATGGAATAAGTATGACGAAACTAAAGAATACGATGAAGAAGCCGAAAAGAAGAGAGTTGGAAAGGCATTGGCTTAGAACTATTAGATTTATACTTTAGACTGCAAGTACGAAAGTTAATAGACAATGTATAGACAATCTTAAACTCATTACCTATCCAGTGTATATGTTTGGTGAAGAATGTACTGCTACTGTGGCTTCTACACTGTTTTGGCTCCACAGAATTTCATTCCCCTTTTTAGAAGAAGTCGTGTGACTGTCAAAGCTGCAGAAGAACCATTCCAACAAAATGCCAAATACAAACAAAAAAAAGAACAAGAAAAAGAAATTCTCTGCAGATACCCAGCAATTTTGTTGGGAAGTTTGCTGTTGAGATGATTGGCTTTTATGTTCTAGATATTAGTTTATAGAAGTCATTTTAAGGTGTTCTTAGGTGCTGTTGTAAGTAATAATGTTCTCCTCTGCTTCTAGAATGTTCGAAAATGAGTTTGCTGCTTTCCTTTCAAACCCCTCCCAGTTTATTTCTTGTATTTTATTTTTCTCTTATCATCAGTGTCGTACATTAATGTCATATATTATTGTGGTACGACATTGAGGAGTCATACATTTGCCAAAAGAGATACATAGAAAGAGAGAAAATTGTTGAGAGAGAGAGAGGTCCAAAAAAAGCAGAACAATTCATCGGTTATAGCGTCTTCCTTTCATTTACACTTCCAGTCCATCACCGCAAACCACATATAAACGCACATTGAATTGACATATTGGTTCATTACTATCAATTACATAGATATACAACTACACTACATACATACACCAAAGCTGCTACATCATTCATCCAACAAAGCCAACGCATCAGATCAAATCACAAACTTAGATTCAACCAATTGCCCCTATTTTCAAACCTAATCTTCAAACATCAACAACTTACTCCACACCTGTCCCTAATAGCATCTACTGAAGTTTCACAAGTGAAGACACCACATCACAACTCAACCCAACTCAACTCAACTCAACTCAACTCAGTCACTTAAACACTTTGCATACTTTTTTTTTACTTTTCTTTTTGACTTTCACAGTTTTTAATACAAACCATCTTGTACCAATTACATTTATGTTCAGTTGATTATTAGCCCAAACATATAAATTCAACCTTAATTACACAATCCTTAACGCCTACTGTTTTACGACCATTTGTTGATCCTTTTTTATCCCGTATTTTTTGTTTTGTTTTTATCTTAATTATTTTTTTTTATCAAGTTCCATCACAGCATTTAATAACAGCATTTCTGTTGCTTACTCCCGAATAGCCAATACCTTCACCAAAGTCGAATTTTCTAATGGAGCAATTTGAAGAATATGACAAAGGTAAGCTATTGAGAAACAGATACATTAAAGTTAGCGACATCAGTGAGGGCTCATATGGGTTAGTTTCTGTTGCCAAAGATGTCAAGAGGAATGACTTATTAGTTGCAGTTAAGTTTATATATCCTGTTGATTATAAGAAAGGGTATGCCAAGGGTCAAACCCAATCAAGGCCATCATCAAGCCCGGCACGATTGAAATCACCTCAATTTGGATCTCCCAACAGGCATGATAAGAATACTATATTCAATAGTTTGTTAAATGAGGCGCAAAAGGAAATCAAGATCCATAAAATTTTGGGCGAACATCCAAACATTTCGCAATTGTATGATCACTTTGATTCATGCCTAGTATTGGAGTTTTGCTCAAGAGGTGACCTTTACGAAGCAATTCATAATGGGAATGGTCCAGTGACCACCCAAGATATTAAAGACGTTTTCCAACAGATTCTTAATGCAGTAGGTTTCTGTCATTCGAAAGGAGTATACCATCGTGATTTGAAACCGGAGAACATCCTAATTGCCGAAGATTGGAGCATTAAGTTGTGTGATTGGGGCTTGGCCACTACCACAAGAATTATTTCGAACAGGGACGAATTTGATGTTGGATCGGAGAGATACATGGCGCCAGAATTGTTTGATAATGAAATTGAGTCATATGATGCTTCCATGATTGACATATGGTCAATTGGTGTCATTTTATTAACTTTGGTATTTCACAAAAACCCTTTCCAAGTAGCCAATTATTCGGATAAGAGATTTTTGCAATTTGCCAGCAACAGGGAAGCATTGTTCGATATATTCTCGACAATGAGTGGGGATTTATTTTCAGTGTTGCGATTTTGTTTGACCATTGATCCAATGAATCGTGACTTGGACAGCGTTTCTAAAGAATTGGACGCATTGAGGTTTTTTACAATTGATGATGAGTTTGAGTACGAATATGACTACAATGAAGGCGATGATGAACAAGAAGAAGGAGAAGATGTGGAGGATGTTGCATCGGATGAGGTTGACCTTGACGATGAATATTTGTCTTATCGAAATGAAGATGGCGTCAAGTCTCAGTCACATCTGGGGGTTGCAGAGGCAAAGACTGATAAACTCGTAGATGGGGTTGCTTCTGCTGAAAGGGACAAGCGAGTCAGTTCACCACTTTCGAGATATGAAATTCCCCACAACCACAGAGCCGACGCTCTTTTATCCACCAACACAAGTGCCAAGCCAATCCCAATCAATACCCATGATTTCAAATTTATACGTAACACCAGGAAGCCTTTAACAGTTGCATCATTTAATCAGAATGCGCAGATGAATAAAAGTACAAACAGTAGGCTTGGCAATTTCAACAGAGAAGATTACTTCACTCCAAAGTCCGTGTTTAAACACTACATGGACAAATATGGGGATAAAAAGAGAAGCAATCAATATCAATATCAGAATTCTCATCAGAGCAAGAATTGGAACGTTAATGGAAATGTGGTTGATCAAAAGAGACCACCACAGTTGAGGAGAAAGAGAACGTGGAAAACGAATCAGAGATACAGACCATCAGCCCAAACTGCACACTTGAACAACAACAACAACAACAACAACAACAACAACAATAACAATAACAATAACGGTTACGTCAATGGTAAACTGGGTATAGGTCAACGCGATGAGTTTCCTCGCTCGGTTGATAGGAATGGTGGTAGAAGATTGTCGGCTAATTTGAATTCTGCATTTCTTCCATTACCGCAGCCAAACTCCTCAAGTTTCAACAGTACGGCAAGCGTTCAAAATGGTTCGTTGTCAGCACATTTATCGAATTCTGGCAAGTACATTCCGCCATTCCTTCGCTCACCCAATCGTCAACCACAGAAATCGCCACTTGTTGAACCCTTGACTGAGGAAATTGATGATTTAATCTTGAGTAATGACGACGAAGTTTTCCACTTGGAAGATGATTATGTGGCTGATGCAGGAAAAGAAAATGTAGCCCCAAATGGAGACCATTTAAAGACTGGAAGCATTAGCGATAGTGACCGTCCTGTTTTTCCAATTTATAATGACAAGGTTAAGGATGGACATGATGGCGTCAATGGAGCAAGACAAATTAACGGTAACCGTCACTTCAATAGCTCAACAAACGATCAAAAGGAAGTGAAATCATCACTTTCCAAGCCATTTCATGAAACTTCTACAAGCAGTAGTTTAGAGCATACAAATAATGGCAAATATGTGCCTCCATTTAGACGCCATTCAGTCTCACGCACAAATGCCAATGGTGCGTCAACTGGGACCGGTGAATACAATTTGAGTAATCTTTCATCCACCACCTCCCAGAAAAAGTCGATCAATTACAAAACTCGCAACTCGCTTGATGGGTTTTCAAGCGATGGCTCAAATGCTGGACGTAGTTTTAATAGTTACATGAGCGGTGGTGTTGGCAGCACTCCTAAGAGCTTGACTGGATTCATGAATCATAATGGAGCGCAAGGTAAGACTATCCACAGTTATATGAATGATTCATTAAAGATCACTAACCGTTCAGCTAATGGTACTGATAACAAAAGCCGCGGTGTTGCTGGAAGCAAATATAGTAAAGCAATTAGTGGCCGCAGTGACAAGAGCGACAAGAGTGACAAGAGTAGTGGATATGATGAGAGCAAGAGCGGTGATGACGTCAGGGGAGGTGGCGGCAATAGCGGTGCCGTTGAAGTTGGTAGTTTTAATGACTTATGGTTTGGTGGCCAAAAGAAAAACTGGAGTGATTACGATGACTGATATGAGCATAGTTGTTTCAAGGATCAGCCCAGTTTGTTTTTTTTCTTTTGGTGTCATTATTAGCGTTGTTTATAGTTAAATATGCTTCTAATGTTTAGTGAGCGTCTACGCTTTTATTTTTCAATGATTAACGTGAAGAAGTTGGCTTCTGTTATTATGATGCTGAGCCCATCTAAGGGGGATTTATCAAGAGTTAATCTCCCAAATACAGTCAATAAGGATTGCATTAGATAAGCTTCAATGAGAGATGACTTTTGTAAAGCACCCAATTACCTAGTTACATGACGCACAAATTCATCATGGCATCTTCCATGCATATTTCCACAAAAAGCTCAAATCTCTAAATCTTATCTGAAGTGAATTGCTAGGCTAGGCAATATGTATATATACTTTGTTGGTTTGTTTGTGGTTTCTTTTTTTTTTATCGTCTTGCATTTGGGGTGGGCACTTCTATAGGTTTCTCTATTGCTCTTGCCCAAAATTGCCATCTGTTTACCCATTTTCAATAGTCGTTATGGATTTTACTCAACTTGGAAGAAATATCTACAAAAGTCAGCAAATATGACAAAAACAAAGTATTCTAACTCACCATCCTTTTGGCGGATTTTTATTTACTTTTTTTTTTTCTTTGTTTCTTTTTACGTCTATTTACTAAGAAATGAGGAGAGGAGTGATAGGAAATTATGGATTTCCCAGGTGATACTCTTTTCTCTTCTCCCCAAATTTGTTAAAAATGACTTTGACTGATTCTTATTAGTTGGGGAGAGAGAGAAACTTTTAAAAAAACTCAAAAATGATTTCCCCATCCATTCTATTAACTTCTTGTACGGAGATATCATTTCTTTTTCCACATTGGCTATTATTTTCGAAGTTTGCTTCTACATTCTAATGCATATTTCCAATTATAATTTCGTGTTAATTTTTACATCTAAAATAATATATTATTGTACTTCTGATAACTGTAGCGTGTGTGAATTATAACCAAAAGTTTAATAAAAACATATCACACAAACATAAATTCCACAAAAGCTTATTCTTTGATGTATAAATTAACAAGGAGAAAAGGCAAAGGAGTGTTGAGGTAACAATAACAAAAAAACCCAAAACATCACAAAACAAGCATAAACAAAGACATTTATATCACAAATGGGAAATTAGTGTTTTTCCACAAACAACGAGCAACACCTAATCAAAACAAGGAAGTGAAATTATAGAAATGTAAACAGTGAAAGTCTTCTGGCCCAAACTGGTAGCACAATAAAAGTAAAAGCACAGCTAAACAGATTTGATTAAGGAAAATGTCTTGGGTTTACTCATTTGTATGATGGGCAATAATAACTTTTCTACAGGTGATGAGGAGTGTAATGGATATTTGTGCTGAGTTGATATATGGAATACAAGGTTCTTTAACGTTCTTGTCAAAGTACACGACTTATTAAATATGCGTACAAAATAGTTTTGCGACAAACCTAGAATGATGCAGGATATTATATAGAGAGGATTACTAATGTTCAAGAGTTAAGGTGTCTGACCTCCTAGTCATTTATATAGTTTAGGGGTTTATTCTACTTGTGTTATTTGTGTATTGATGACTTATAGAGAAGTCATTCATGATGAATTCAATTGTATTTTGAGGTCACGCTAATGAACGATCTGAGGGAGTTCTAAGGGCTAACATATGTTATGAAATGAATATAATTAGGGAAGCAAACATGGGGTTGAGATTTATTTATATAGAGAGATAATGATAATAATAACCATATTGAGTTACGCTTATAATAAATATCTTCTGCTACTCCAACAAACAACGAATCAACTGACAACACATTTTAACCCTAAACATTATCTGAGGGTCAACTCCAACATGCTGTGCAACCACATTCCTTTTTTTTTGGCTTATTTCCGTTTAAGCCAAAGCTACAAACGGCTAAAAAGATTTTTGCATGTGTACCCTTTTAGATTACATGAAACTTTGGATGCAAGCACTTTGTCTCAACTGTGTTGTTGTCCATTGAATATACTACTGTATGCTTTAGTCTGAACTTTTTCGAACCTTTGAGTTTTATTTTTTTTTCTTTCTTTATAGACTCTTTTACCAATAGCAATGAAAACCAAAAAGTCTAGGATACAAAAACACAACAGGCAACTTCGTCACAAACAAAAAAACATTTTGTTTTCTATTGTCCTTTGTTGCTATTAATTTTTGTTTAATTTTTGTTTTACGATTTTCAGGATTCCTTGATCCATTTTGCGTGTTAAATTTCGACTCAAGGTTTAAAGGCATATCTTTCCGCCTCTTTTTAGATTACTTTCTAATTGAGTAAACAAAAAAAAAAGTTTATTTATCTATACTTTATTACAAAAAAGCTCCTCGTATTTTCTTTGTTACTCAAGAATTGTTTGGGTAAAAGCCTAGCCCAGAAGATTACTTATATATATATATGACACAGGATATGAAACTTTCTACATTTTAATAGATTTCTTTTTCTTCTTTTGAAAATATTTGTTTCACAATTTTTAGCTACCTAGGGCAATTATTTACCAGAGTCAACATATATTCCCCCAACTTTTGGTATCAATTTTTGTTTCATAGTTTCAGATAGATAAAATCTATTACCTGTGTTTCACAATACACTCCAAACTGTTTCAGAACCTTTCAACAACTTCGTTTCAAAAAGAATATATATTTGTATCAGCATTTCTCATATGTTGCAATTGAAACATCAACAACCTCTTTTTACAATTTTTGGTGAAGAACAGAAAAGCCAACAAGTCACGTGAAAATCTTTTGTAATATGAGAGATATTAAATCACGTGAAAAGGAATTGTTCTATTTTTGGAATTCTAAATTTTTTTGGACCATTCTTTTTTGTTTTTGTTTTGGTTGTTTTGATTTTAAGGTACAGACACACACACTAACACACACGGGTGAAGGAGAAAAATAAAAAATTAAATTTAAAATTAAAATCAAATACGAATACGAATAAAAAAATAAAAATAAAGAAAAAAAAGAAGACGGAAAAAGAATCTTTTTTTTGTTCAAAACTCAATCCCAAATACATAATTAACTAGTAGCCAAGTTACTACAAGTTACAGAGTAACAAATATTACAACAACACAATACCCACTGCTTTTCACTCATTTAAAAAACAGCTTTCACTTACATTTCATCAATATTATTATTGTCGTCTATCGTTAACTTCCAATCCCCCCTTTTTTTTTGACTGACAGACGCGACCTCAAATTTATACGAACTCCATTGATCCCTCATTTTAAACAATTACCATGTCCACAACTACGCTAACAAAGTCATATGCCAAATCCGCCACAAAGGATATTGAAGATTCATTACGGTTGATTGACGATTTGAAATTTTTCCTTGCAACAGCCCCGGCCAATTGGCAAGAAAATCAAGTCATTCGAAGGTATTACTTAAACCATGACGAAGGATTTGTAAGCTGTGTCTACTGGAACAACTTATATTTCATAACCGGTACAGATATTGTGCGATGCATTGTTTACAAGTTTGAGCACTTTGGCCGTAGAATTATTGATCGCAAGAAATTTGAAGAAGGGATATTTTCTGATTTAAGAAATTTAAAATGCAATACTGACGCTATATTGGAACCACCAAGATCAGAATTCCTTGAGTTCTTATTTAAAAACTCGTGCTTGAGAACGCAAAAGAAGCAAAAGGTGTTTTTTTGGTTTAATGTCCCCCATGATAAATTAATGGCTGATGCTTTGGAAAGGGATTTGAAGAAGGAAAAACTTGGACAGAAACCAACAACGATTGCCCATAAAGAGCCAGCAATAAGTTTCAAGTATGACGAAAATTCTAGTTTATACTCCCAGTTGGCCAAGCATATTGAAAGCCAAACACAAGATGGAATCACTAGCTTGACGAGGACAAGTGCTTTGAACACTGCCAACAGTACGACTACAGCAACATCTACTTCTGACGATGGCAACATACTAGATCAGAAATCGTCACCAGAATATGCATCAACTACTACCAATTGGAAAACCGAACCCAAATACCTCAAAGATGGAACAGGCCATTTATTTCGATCTAAACCCAATCGAGCTCTGTTTGACCAGGATACAAAGAAGGTATTGAATACGTCCACAATTGATGAGGCTGAAATAAACAATGAAAATGGTGATGACGATGAAGAAGAAGAAGATGATGATGATTTTCCCTTGGATTACTTTGTTTCTCAAGATAATAATGACAACTATATCACGTTGGATTCCAATTACCAAGGAGGATCGATAACAAATATATTTGATGATACCAATGGTGATGAGTTCTTTGACCCAAGCCTATTCATACCTACGGAAGTGGGGAATGCCAGTCTGAACCAAGTTGTATCCAACGATGAATACTTGATTGAGCAGACACAACCTTTGAAAACACCACTACCTCAAGCCATGCCAACATCAAGTGCAAAGATGCTATCACTAGCTAATCAAGACAACATAGGAGACGAGTTTTCCTCATACCCACAACTGACGGGTACTATCGCCAATAACTACCCCATTCCGTTATCAGCCAAATTGCAAACCACCTTCAAACCAGCACAACAGGAACAATCTCAACTTAGCACTACAGGTGGTCTCACTACTCCACAGTTTCTCAAAGTTCCTTCGCAACAGATGCAAGCGCCATCACAAGCATTCAATTTGTACGACCAACAGCCTTACTTATCAGATATGTCAGGGATTGGTTATAATTATAATCTCATACACCCTGATAGTGAGTACTGGACCACAGGTCAAATCAATCCCAACTTGGCGGATGCAAGCTCCGTCCTTGATTATAACGCAGGTCTTGGATTCGGGTACCCGATGCAACAGCAACCAACGATGTACATGAACGATGAATTTTTACCCTATTTTATCAATCAACCATTAATGATACCCCAGCAACAAGCGCAATCACAACAACAACAAATAAAGTATCAAAGCTTGACGAGGCAGCAACAGATAAGTAACAAGATGATGAATAAAAAGAGACAAATGCAGCAGCAACAGCAACAGCAACAACAACAGCAACAGCAACAACAACAGCAACAACAACAGCAACAGCAACAGCAACAACAGCAGCAACAATCAGCTCATCAGCAAGTTCAAAAGCAGCGACAAAAATCAAACCTTGTCATTGGTAGTGGCGGAATTACGAAAAAGACTGTTTTAAAAGTGGAAAAGCCATCAATTTCTTTAAATGAGGTGGTGAAGTCAAAGACTACAAAAATTGCAAATAAGGAATAGCGTGACGATAGAATGATGCTCACCATCGGGCTATCTTGGCTTGGTTATGATAGCCTTCCTCGCTGATACACCCACCCCAATTCACTTCTCCTAAGGTTTAATTGTATTTTCGTTACTTTTTATTATTTAGATTTTAAAATGCATTACTATATATGACAGTTATACACACATGTACTATTATGCAGCACGATACTCTTCCCAATCCATAACTCTAACTCTGCTTTAAATCCGTCTCGACTAATTAGTGTACAGTTCTATGAGCCTTTGCTGGGAAATTGGATATCTCGCTTTCAATCTAGCCATAAATAGTTTCTGTTCGGGGGACATAGATTCGTTTCTGGCTAGCCTACTATAGCACACGATAGCGGATCTTCGAAATATGGGCTCTTCGTTGACGAGGAATTTGCCTAATATTTTATCCAACCGACATATTTTGTCTTCATCTAAATCACCATCTTGAATTAATGTTGTGGATAGGAAGTTGAAGCATAATTGGACAATGCTGAAATTCAATTTCGAATTGCTTGTCTTTTCAAGATATTCCAATACAATTGCCTCAAATCTGGTCTTTAATGATGAAACGTCATCGCTATTGTTACTTCCATACTTGATGAGCAGCTCTATGATTTCAGTCCAAATCAAATAAACCTCCTCATCTATTCTAGTAACAAGTTTGCATGTGTACCCTATTACTTTCCAGATCTCCTCAGCATCCATCGACTCATCATAACGCAGCAAAAGCTTGAGAAGAAATAACCCATCCATGACTTCCTGTTGTGTCATTTGACGTGCTGCATATTGAAATCCAAGCTCAAAATAACTCCACAACGATTTAGACAATGTATGCTTTCCAGTTGCCAAGAAGTACTCTCTAAATTCAAAACTCATGGCATTCAACGAATCAATCGAATCGGAAACTACCAATATTGATTGTGTCTTTTCTTCCAAGTTAACCATCAGGGCTATGATTTCACAATGTTTGTCGAATTGAACAATGCTCAAGAAATCACCAGGGAGGCCCTTTCGGAAAAAGTTGGAATAGTAGGTCAAACTCCCCATATTCTTCTCATCGCGAACACCATCAGCAGCTGGTTTAGAGTCTTCAAAGATGTCAATCTTTTTAACTTTTTTTGCTCGTGAATTCAATGGATCGGTTCTCTCAATCATGGATTGAAATGATTCAAGAGCCTTTGTCGATTGAGTCGAGGGGTTCTGAATATGAATCAGCGCCATATCTTCAACTAAATCATCTTGTGGTTTATTGCATTTGTTCTGCTCTAGTACTGAAGCAGTCTCTGAATGGGCCGATCTGCCCAATTTGAAAGGACGCGTTCCTTCCAATATTAACTTGTCGTCATCACCCTTATCCTCAGGATTTGTCTCACTCGCAACTGGTGTTGATGACTTCCTTTGCACGATATTATGCGAACCATTTTCTGCATCTACCATCATTGCATCATCTTCACCAGCCTCCTCAATTTGCCCGAGTGCCGCGCTCTTGATGGTATCATTATTCTTGTCATCAACCATATTGTTCCTCAATTTAGGCACCACCATTGTAAAGCCATCATCAGCAGGTTGCAAAGCAAAATCATTAATACCCCCAGGATTGACTTCTGTCATTTCAAATACTGAGTGATCCAACGGATTTTCAAGTAGCACCGTGCTATCAATACCTACAATTAGTTCAATTTCGTCTTTCATTGCAAACTCAGCTTCATCCAACAACTGAATAAACTTGTTCGAGTCAATGGCGTAAAGTTGGCAAAATAGTTGTTTCAAGTCCAGGTAAGCTTCCAGACTTTTCAAAACCACAATCAGTCTAACTAGCTCTTGAAACAATTCACCAAACTGCACGTCAGTAAATGTAGTTTTGGTGAGTGCAATCAGAAACGTTTGAAATATCAGTTTGGCAATTTTAAATTGATAAGTTGATATCAAGTATTTGAAGGCGGTGCTTCCTGGTATGTTGGGAGAATCAATCACCGTAGTCAACAATTGTATTTCAGCAATGAAAAAATCATTAAAATCAGTATCCGAGGTTGCCAATTCGTAAATGCGTTGGTCAATTTCTGTAAAAATTATGGAACATACACGAACAAAGTCATCAAGTTGGAATAATTTCGCTGCCGTCTTGAACACATACTCATTTGAGGCGAATAATTGCTTCAACACAATTGGGTCCTTTTCTGAAATGTAACTCAATCGGCTTTTCAAAGCATGGGCGTTGGAAACATCTTCTTTGCTGATTATGGCATACTTTAATAAATTTACACCTTCGATTAGGTCAGATGTATTCCTAGATGACATGAATTCAATCATAGGATCCTGGTCTCTTGAAAACACTCTTGATGTTCCAGTTGGTGGCTCAGAGGAGGAATGGCGAATCAACACTTCATCCTCTTTGTGTATAGGAGATTTTTTCAACACCTCTGTTTTGCTTCTTGCCTTTTCAACAAATGGGGCCTGGTCTTTTGGAGGAGCATTCCAGCTTGATGCCCTAGGTGCTGGCCGATTAGACTCATTCTTCAAGGCTTGCTTTTCCGGTCTAGCTGTTTTACCCGCTCTATTTAACACGGCCACTGGTGGCACATTGCTAGACTCGCGAGAAGCACTACGAGAGCCTTCCCTGTTTTGCTTCAGCTCTTTCATCCTATCCCACATGGACTCCCTCATTGGAGGCGCGGAAGCCTTAGTCGACAATTTTCTAGAGGTAGTCGCTGAAGGACCTAATTCTCGTTGGGATCTCTCCAATGCACGAATGGTGTTTGTATCAAATCTTGTCATCAATGCCTCTGATTCCTCGGGGAAAATCTTTGAAAAACACCAATAGCAGTCCTTCGATACTTGACGAACATTTGGATTAGCATCCTTCAACAATTTCACCAACAACTTGTTGGCTGTATCAATTGCTTGGCCGCAGTGGCCGTTCAAAAAGGAATGATCCAAAGCATACCTCAAAAGCAAAATTTGCAACCATAATGCTGCGAAGGAACGTGGCTTGAAGTTCGGTTCATCCATTGACTGCAATATGCGATGGAATAATTTGCTATTGCAATGCAAATTGGCATACAATGCAGACATAGCCATATTAGCATTAGTTGATGTAATGCTTTTGGTCGATAGACATAATTTCATCAATGTGGGAAATAACAAGTCGGCACAAGGTTCAAATTCCGAGCTCAAAATGATTGCACATTCTTTGATCAATTGACAACTATGGGTGCACAAAGTAGTTCTAAGCGAATTTGCACCTTTGCATATCGGATTCGCAAACTCTTTCAAGCCTGATATCAAGTCTTCCCTAAAACTAGTAGCGGCATTTCCTCGAAGAATCATACGCACTTCCACAATACATTTCTCTCTTTTCTTCCAATTAAATTCAGTTTCTTTACCTTCGAAACAGTCGTAATAAGGTTCGAGTAAACGATTGAGTTCAGAACCATGGCTGATATCTTTCGGTTGAATTGACACCACTAAGTCGTAGTTTACTTTATTCAAAAGCGTTGATAAACTGGATGAGAAGTACTTTATGTCTTCCTCTGCCAAGTTTGCCAGACTTTTCAGTTTATCTTCTCTTTTCTCCAGCAGTCGGGTGGAAACCGACTCAGAACTGCTCGGCCGACTTCCTGGAAGAATTGACTTGGCTAGTTTCTTGTTTATATTAAGCGACTTACATTGATTCTCCAAATATTGACCTATGTTCTGGATGGGTGAATTCTGTGCGTAAGAATTAAACAATGCACTCACACTATCAATCAAATCCTGATTGTCTTGATTATCTGACACACACTTTAAAATTGCTGGAACAAAGAACCTCACATTGAACTTCAGACTAACGTTTTTCACAATCTGTTCCATCCATTGAACAGCCTCAATTGCTAGTCGCAAATTGAAGGAGGTAAACGAGATTTCATTTATTGCATTCTCCACTTCTTCAGGTGAGCTTAACCAGTAATCTTCAAGTGCCTTCTTTGCAACTACCACGTTATTACTTCCTAATTTATTGATGAGAACTGGAAGTATCAAAAAGCTCTGCTGTTTGAGAATGTTGCCTGACTGGTCTTGTACGCTGACTCGTTTAATTAGATATGACAAAGCGTTGAAACTAACGTTAGAAATGCCGCTTTCCTTCACTTCAAGCCCCTTCATTATGATGTGTAGATACATGGGAACTTCATCTAGATCGATAGAATCCTTCTTGATATGTGTTTTGAGCGCCTGAATATGCTGCAACTTTACTTCGCTGGAGGTATCACTCGACTCTAATATTTGCAACATTTCCTGTGAATTTAATGACACACTCAGCATTATGTAAGGGTTAGAAAGTGTAGTTGGCTTTCCGCTAATGTGTGTATGACGATCACGGATGGCAACTATAGGTCTTGTTAATAAAATAAAAGTGTAAACAAAAACAAAACAAAATTAAAAAAAATAGATTCTTAAACGCGACGCAATGGGACGACTTTATATCGTCATACTAGTCCTCAAGAAACAACTATTACAATGCAATGTATTATTTAGGTCTACGTAATATGCACATATTTATTTTAAAACAAACCCTAACTAGAATACTTCCATAAAGCGAGTAAGAATCCAAGAACACCGAACCCTAAAAAGGTTGGGGGAAATTTGGACAAATGAACTTTGTTGTTTGAGTCCTCTTCTTCAAATCCAAACACCACCTGGCCTCTAGCTTTGAAAGAACGCGATTCATTATGCTCTAAAGGTATGTGCTTCAATTGTTTTGTTTCATTGATTATATCCTTTTGAACTGTATCCACGGCTACATTTTGGACATTTCCAAAAAAATCAGTCAACAAAACCTTGTCTACATCCCTTTTGAATAGATCAGTCCGTATTCCCGCATGTGAATGGACATTTTCAAAGTTAAGAACGTCAAATAGCTTATCCATCGTTGTCTTGGAATCTCTGTCAATGTTTTCAAGGAAGTCTAAGGCATAATAAGTAAATCTATCAATGACAGCAACTCCAATATCCATGTCAGAATGATGACTGTAGGAACTCTCGTCAAGCTTGGATGAGCCAACGCAAAGAATGTTAGGCGAGTATATCTGCTCGTACATGGTGTTAGCTTGACACGTGTCAATCATGAAAAAGATTTCGTTATACCGCCTCTTCTCGTGCATTTGGGCAAAGGCATCAGCAATGTCATGTGCTCCAATTTCCTCTGCATCCTGAAACTTTAGAAATTCATTACCACCATGCCCCGTCAAGTAGATAAATATATTTGAATTCTCATCAGTTAATAGTCTCTTTGATCTTGGTTGTTCGGGGCCCCATCTGTCAGTCAATAAACGTATGAAATTCTCCACTGTAACCTCGTAACCTCTGTAGTCGACTTCGATACTGTTTCCATATAAATCCAAAGCTTGATCCATGTTGTTGAAAACTGTTCCAGGAAAAGCATTTCTTGCATTACACGCAACATCATCTGAAAGCATGAGAATAATCTGTGAGTCAGGTATACCTAACCGCTTGACTGTTCGATAAAAACTGAGGACGTTAGCCATATGTCGATAATTGAACCAAAAACGCGATGTCGATACCAACACTGCCCAGTTGTTGGTGTGATTCGATTTGTTAATGGACTCGAAAGCATCTTGAGTATCTGTATTTATATGGTCAGAGACTACCACTTGTAACCAAAAGGCAAGCGGTAGAAGAAATAAATAGAAGAGCTTCATTTCAATGTACTTGGTCTCTTGTTTCTGATCTTTGTACTTGATTGTTTATTTTTTTTCATTTTCTACTTTTTTTTTAACACGCACAACAAATAATATTTTGGTTACATACTTTCATTCATTATTTTAATAGCATTATTTACAACCTGCGCACATTTCATCTTCTCGTAATCGTTATCACCAAGTCTCAATGCAAAGACGAATTTGCATATGATTGCTTGTTTCTCATTTTTCAACACATTAACAATGTATTCCTTAAATTCTTCTTTTGATACTTGGACCTTCTTTCTCTGCAAGTAAGAGCCCAATTTATGATCCATCATTGCCATTATCCAGGCAATCTGCTTAGGTGTTGCTTTTCGAGCAAACGTGTTGCGCTTTTCAGCATAGTCTAGATGGTCTTTACATTTCCTCTTCAATTCGGCAAAAACTTCAAGTAGATTTGTACTCCGACAAACAACGGTGCCAAACTTGTTCAGAAAGCTGTGATGCAGCGCTTCAAACCCTTTCTGTCCATTGTAGCTCAACCGCTTTACAATGAAATAAGAGTCAGATAAACCGGGCATCCCCCAGGTTTTGCTCGCTTCTATCATGGCCCAGGGGTACTTATTTCGAAGCATGACTTTGTCTACTATTTCTTTATCCTGAAACCAAATCGCGGGGCTCTTATTTATCAGAGGTCTTTTATCAAGACTTACAACCTCTTTTCTGTGATAATGTAGGATTCTCTCTATAGCCACCTCCCTATCCTTGCTTGACAATCGGGTGTGCGGGGAAGGAATAAACAGGTCCAACCCATCACCCTGTTGAAACTTTTTCTTTCTCGAATTTACCAAATTCTCGCCTTCTAGAGTCGGTTTGATGTCTATCCCCTGCCTGGTCAATTCAACCATATCGACGACATGACAATGCGTTTTGTCTTTGTACAACCTCAAACCTCTCCCAATCATTTGTATCATCAACGATTTGGACATAGTCGGCCGTGCCAAAATTAGTGAGTCGATATTGGGCATATCAGTACCTTCGGTAAATACTTGAACATTGCATAGGACTGGGATCAACCCCAGCTTAAAGTCCTCAATTATGGCGGCTCTTTCAGCCTTGGAAGTATCACCTGTTACATACTGAGCATTAACCCCATACCTCTGAAACAAAGCACATAAATCATAGCAATGCTCAACACCAACGCAAAATATTAGTGTACTCTTGCAATCAGTTTCTTCCTTTAAACGTAGATACGCCAAGATTATTTTCTCATTGAAATCAATCTCCTTCATAACACTGTACAAACTTGTAGGATCATAATCATTTTTGATCGTTGCTACTCGGTCTAAATTCATTTCCACTTTAACCTCGCTTATTTTTGCATCTGCTAATTCATTGCTTTGAATCATACTCTTTAAAGATCTTTCATAAACAATTTCATCAAAAATATGCCCCAACGCTTGCTTGTCATGCCGCATAAAAGTAGCCGTAAAACCAATTACACTTATTGTCAGGTCTTGGTCTAACGCCTTAAAATAGTTCAAAATTTTTCTATATGTAATTGCTGGTGCATGGTGACATTCATCAATAATGATGCTTTTGAATTCCATGGGGTCAATTTTTTCAAACCTTTTCCTAATCACCAAGGATTGCACTGACGCAACTACGACATCGGCATCTGGAGCTGCTTTTAATTTTCGCATCTCAACATCTACCTTCAATTCAGGGTGCATCAAACGTATCATCTTGGCAGCTTGATCAATCAACTCCTCAGTGTGTGCAAGCACAAGTACCTTACTACCTCTCCCATCACATAAAGGCTTCAAGTGAGGTATCAAGTAGGAAAATATTACAGTTTTACCTCCCCCTGTTGCAATTACTACTGCTGGTTTTCTCACACCACTGGCAAGTTTGGCCAAGACGGTGTTTGCTGCATCTTGTTGGTAATCGCGTAGTTGAAACGGTTCTTTAGCATTGCGGAGAATAGCCTCAAGTCCCGGATGAAGCTTTCTCGGGACAAGGGTGGTGGTGTAATCATCTGTTGAAACTTGAAGGCCCTCATCGATGTCATTTTCAAGGAGTTGGCACTTGCTGAGTGACACGCCAAAGTGTCGTACTATTGCATGTCGTTTGATTCCTTGCAGTAGGAACACTTGGATGTATCTCAGTGCAAATCGTATTAACATAAACTAGTTTTTTGAACGTCTCTTCAAATATATCATGATCTGCCGTAGGTTTTGGCTTTGAATTTATAAAGTTTCGCGTTTCGTTTAGTTGCAACAAAATTGTCTTACATATTTGGTAGCTGTAAATGATCAATTAAAACATTTAGCTTGTATAAATATCTACTCTACTCCGCTTATACACATTGTGATGAAACAATTCTGAATCGCCCTCGACTGGCTCAACATTGCTTTCATATTGTCGGCTAACCTCTGGCGCAACTATGCTCAATACTGCATACGTTCCATCTTCAGTATTGATTGACCTGCTTGGTCGAATAAACAGACCAGGGTTGATCACTATGACGTCATTAACTACCTTGGCAAACACTTTCAATTCAGATGGCAAGATTAAGACATCGGGTAACGAATTTCCCAATTCAGTGAGACCCAAATAGGGCATCTCTAACGATGACCCACCAATACCCACACCATCCAAGTAATCTGCAGCTGATCCACTAGTGAGTTGCGATACATTTTGCTCGTGGGTTCTGGCTATTGAGCCAGGCATAATCGGGTAGTACCGCCTTTGCTCAAACACGTGATTTATCACTCTCTCAAATCTGTTGCTTGAGTACTTTTCACCTTGTTTAAACACCTCCTTCAAGTCTTTAAAAACATCAAGATTGGAAGATCCGATTAAGACTTCATTAACAGCAAAACTAGATGGATTGGGGAATATCTTTACATTTTTGGGTAACTGAAACTTTTTCCTATCGAAGGAGTCTTGTGGATACGAACAATGGTTCACACAACTGTCTTTTAATGATGGGTACAACACGACTTGGATTTTGGTGTCAATTTTCCTCAATATGGGAGTAATTAGTAACCTAAATACATCATCGAGATTCTTTGGTTGCTGATCTCTTGGCAAATTGAATCTGCCTTCCTGTACATCTTTGTTAGTTAGATCAAGGAAAGGACCATTCAAAATAACCACATTTGGAAGAATTTCAGTGTTGATTTTCTCCACCAATCTTTCCAACTTGGAGTATTCGAGTTTGTTCAAATTAGAATATGGCCCAGATGCAACAACAATTTTAAGACCTTGCCCTTGTTGCAACTGATTGTACTCTTCCAACTCAGACCGACTAGAGACTGTATTTCCCAATTGTGGTAACGGCATGACCTCATCAACCACAAAATGCTTTCCAGTTGGGTTTCTTCCCTTTAAAACAACAATTTGACCAGGAAAGAAAGAAAAGACATTCAACTTGCTCAAGTCGAGAGGAACCCTTTGTCCAATCCCCGATAACCTCGATGTTTCCAAAAATAAGGAGTTGCTGTTCAAAGTTTCGTCATCATATGTCGGCGAATCGGGCACTATTCTTCCACAGCACAAAATGTCAAATTGCGAACTCAAGCATGGGTTGCCAAATTGTTGGTCCGACTTATTCTGTTCCAGGTACAACTGGGCTACGCTATCTATTTGGTCGTCTAAAACATCGGCACTCTCAAGTAGTTTCATCTGCATGGTACGATACTTGAACTTAGCAGGATCAAAGTTAGCCGTCAACTTGACTGGATTGGTGGTACTTTCCGGGCTCAAGGTGTTGACTGCTTTGACTTCTGGATTTAATGTTTCCAATAACGTGTGCGAATCAGTGGTTGGCTTGATGGGGGAAGTTGTGAAGGTATTATTGGCACTTTCGTAATTTGCTGGTGATGATAAATCGGGTTCAGACAGGTCAAGCTTTCTTTTCTTTGCATGAGGCGTGGCAGGCCCCGTATTGTTGACGGTTCTCTTTGACAATGGTTTCCTTCCTGAAGTGTCCTTAACAGTATGTGCATTTTTTGGCGTCAACTTATTGTTTGTCAACTTCTTTTGTAAATACTCATGGAATTGGATCAAAGTAGTCATATTCAACTCCAAATCCTGCTGCACCTCAGCAACATTGTAGGATTCCCATTCAAGGAAAAGATCTTCAAGCTCGACATTGAATATTTGCGTGAGTGAATTCAACTTCTCATATTCATCGTCAGTGAGCTTCATAGACGGGCCAAATGTCTTAGCCACTTGGTTAATGAATGTTTCCTCCACCATTGCGTTACAGTCACTTTCTTCACGTTGTGCTTCTTATGTTTTTTGTTCTACAATGTTTTGTTTGAAAATTTAAAAATAATAAAGGTTGTAAGACGCGTTCGTCATGAAATGGTAGCGGCATAATGTCCTTCCCCTACATTAATATACAAAATATACAAACTATTGCTTTACTCTTTGCCAGCATCTGCGTTAGAAACCTCTTGGTCATTTGCATCGTTCTCTGTAGTAGCTTTGGCAGATGCTTTATCCTCAGGCTTAGATTCTTTCTCACCAGTTTCGTCCGTGGCTTTACTTTCATCATCTTCTGGAATCTTGTCACCCTCGATAGCGCTTTCAACTGCAGTCTCCTTGTCATTGGACTCTGCTGAATCTGATCCATCGCTGCTCTTTTTACGATCAAATTTCTTACCTTTGCCTATCTTTTGCCTCTTACCCTTGTTGTTTTCATTGAAACTGTTACGTCTCTTGGTCACTTCATTTTGACCAAATCTCTTACCGCTTTCCCTCATTTCTTGGAACGTTAACAATGACATTTTCTTTAAGAGTTTCTTTTTGTCAACTTCTTGAGATTCTTCTTTAGAGAGTATACCTTGATCGTATGATAACTCGACATCTTTTACCAAATACTGAGCATCTTCTTCATTGGTCAACTCAACGTCCACAACACCAAAGAATTCCTTTTTTGCTTTACTTTTGATTCTACGTACGGAATTGATAACATGTTCTTTTGGCAACTTTGAAGCAATCTTATCCTCAAACCAGGTCTCAACTTGCTCTTGGGTTAATTCGTGGGGAAACCCTTCGATGTGTACTGTGTTTCTCTTCTTAGTGTTCTTGATTTCATTAAAGTCCTTCAATGGATCCTTCCTTTTGATCATATCATTATTAGCAGATAAGACTAACTTGTCACTTGACTTCAAGGCGTCAATTACCTTTTCCTCTGGTCTGTATTGCTTCATTCTGCCAAACGTCAAAATTGTCTTTAGTTCAACCCACCCATCATTTGCTTCGTAAATCTTCCATAAAAACTTATCCTGTTGTAAATTGGAATCAGAAAAGTAGAATTCAACTTGTTTTCTGACTTTATCTTCAAAGTCCTCACCTTGGTATACAAATTCTGTCATTCTGAGAAATGTCTCTAGTTGGTAATGTCTGATTGAGCAAGTAGTGAAGGTACAATTTCATATTGGCAGAGAGGAATTTTTTCCTTTTTCTTTTTTTTTTCCCGTAACATCTCTTCGCAGGGAAAAGTTTACAGAGGCTAACTTTGATTCAACTAGATTTATCTAAGTACTTGTATATTTGTGTAGAGGGTGTGCTTCATCGGAGTGGGATTATGCCGGTCCTTCCTCTGGTAGAACTTTCAAAATAGATCTCGCCACCAACTATTTCATCCTACAATACTAGGCATCATCGATTTAAGATTCCTACAAGACTTTTCTTTTTTTTCTTTTCTTTTAAAATTACATCTCTTTGCTAAATCATGAGATTACCATTCAATAAATCCCATATTTCAAATTTAGCAAAACTGCACCGTCGCTACATGTCAACGTCGTATCCACAGCCAACAGAATCTAGAGCCAGAGAGTTAGTAACAAATTACAACGCCATACTAGCCAAGGTTCATGAGTTGAACCCCAAGACCAGATTGGTTGCAGTTTCAAAGTTTAAACCGTCATCAGATATAATGGCCTTGTACTCTATTGGAGTACGACACTTTGGCGAAAATTACGTTCAGGAACTAGTTGCAAAATCAGAGGAGCTACCTAAGGATATATGCTGGCATTTCATTGGAGGGTTACAACTGGGGAAATGTAAAGATTTGAGTAATAAAGTATCAAACTTGTGGGCAGTTGAGACTATGGATAGTTTGAAAAAATGCAGACAGTTAAATAACGCAAGGGAGAGGAAAGATGGCGAAACTATTAACGTTTACCTCCAAGTCAATACGTCGGGCGAGGAACAGAAATCAGGATTTTTAAGCATGTCTGATTTGGAAGAAACGGTGGAATACATCCAGAGTGACGATTGTAAGAGATTAAAGCTTGTTGGTTTGATGACAATAGGTTCGATTGCCGAGTCAAAGTCTGACCACGCGGAGAACCACGACTTTAAGGAATTGGTAGAGTGGAAGCATGTTCTAGACGCCAAATACAAGTTAGATCTCGAATTGAGTATGGGAATGAGTAGCGATTACGAGCAGGCTATCAAACAAGGAAGTACATCTGTCAGAGTGGGGTCATCCATTTTCGGTGCAAGACCGCCTAGGAGAGAAATAGTATAAATAGGTTTTGCAGATTTTAAAAGTTAAAAATGTTAATAAAAAGTAAATAAAGCTACGACATATTAATCCTTTAGTATCTAAATCTTCAATAACTTTTTTAACCCCGATCTCTTACGTTTAGGTTCCTTCTGTGAGTCATTTTCTGAATACTTACTGGAACTTTCATCGTCGTCGGCTCCATCTTGTTTCTCTCCACCTTCAGATTTTGAGGACTTTGAGTTCTGGTTAGACCCCTTTTGGGAGGAAACTTTGTCCTTTTCCACTTCTCTGTCCGCGTTACCGTTGAATCTATCATCTCCTGCTGCCAATGCTTTCCTCTGCTCAGTTGCTGGAGCATTGCTTTTTTTGATTCCCGATTTGTTTTTCTTGGCGGGCACTGGAGTAGTATCAAGTTCCTCTTGACGTTGCTTTTCCTTCTCTTCCTTAGAAGCTGGGGCGGCAGCAGCGGTTGCGAGACCAGCACCAGTAGGTGCGTGTGCTTCAGCCCTTGCTGACTGTTCCGACTGAGTTGTGTTTTTTTTTGTATAAACTGTGCCAGATTTGTCATTTGGGTCAGGTGGAATTATTGAAGAGCCATGGAGCAACTCATTGGCATGGGTAGTATCATCACCAGTTCGGGTATTGCTAGGATTCCTGTTGTTGTCAGCAGCATGTGTACTGTTATCAATAGTACTATAATGCTTATCACTGTTTGGACCAGATTTAGCTTCAATAATTGAATCACCAGGCTCCTTATCTCTGTTAAGTCTGTCATATTCAGCTGAGGATAAAGCAGCAGCCCCAGGCTCTTCCAATCGTCTCTTTTCTAACCTGGCCAATTCGGTTTGTCTTTCCCGCAAAAGTCTTTCCTTTTCAGCAATTACACGTGCTTGTTCTGAACGTGAGTGCACAGTGGTCTCAGTCGGTTTTGTAGACGTAGTATAGCCTTGTTTCTTCGATGGAACTTTTTCTGCCGCAACATCATTTTCTTGCTCAATAGCACTAGGTGGAGTGAAATCCAAAGTTGACTCAACAGTAAAGTCGTTCCATGCTGGTACATTTGTCACCTTGATGGTTGGCTTAACATGCTTAGAATAATGGTCATGTCTCAATTTGATGTCATTATCAACAAAATCATTCTCCCATTCGACAGCGCTCTTGAATAAATTGCTCAATGTGTACAAAACGTAACTCAGGAAAAGGAAGGCGTGCTCTGAGAATATCAACAACAATACCAACTTGGCTGAAGAGGAAATATTAACACTAGCATTATCCAATGCAAATTGACCCATTGTTTTGGGTGGGGCAGTACCGTGGCGATAAAATGCTGTAACCACTGGAGATACAATTGACCCCAACCAAGTCAACAAAAACAAAGCCCAGTTCCAAGGGTGAATAGAGTCAACTCTCTTTGGAATAGGAGGCTTGAAGTAATTTCCGTTGAACAATTTAAAGTGATCCAATTTGAAGAAAACAACAGCAAAGATCAATGATACTAAAGGCGCCAATGGCCATACTGGTCCAAATAATATTAAATAACCGTATTGCAATACGACACTTCTAAAGTCATCATCTACTACGTATTCAGGCAATGTCAACGAAGTTCTAACATTCTGTAACCAGTTAGCTTCATATGGTTCGTCGCCTTTAGTCTGCAACACTGGTTTCTTCTGGATTTTGGTTTGATACAAATGGATCACTTTGGTTATCACTAATGGCAAAACATATTTCAACAAAGCTTGAACAATTTGGTTGGTTACAATAAAGTAGAAAAACTGGGCATTCAACCTACCTTGATTGATTTTAAACTCCTTTTGAGATTTCAACTTGGTCAAGTACTTGGAATAAAACCTGTTCTCTCCAACATAAGACGAGATAGTTGTTTGAATGTCACCCAAGTGAGGACCCACTAAATGGGCAAATGGCAAGTACAAAAATGAGGTGATAAGCAATGGAGCATAACTAGTCAAAAAGTTCAAAACATAAGTCTTGATCAAAACAGATTGGTTTTCGCTTATTTGAGTATCATGTCCTTCCAACTTGATGACAACACTTGTGACAAGGTTGTATACAATGGATAAAATTGGGACAAACACGGAAAGCAAAACTGTTGGCAACAATGTCAAATAAGCTTTTCCTGGGCCATCGTAAAGGTCAGTTAAAAAGATTTCAATAAAAAAACAACCCAATTGATAGCTAATCAAGACAAAGGCAAATCCAAGAGCAATTGGGATGAAGAACAATTGTTTGACAAACCTTAATCCTTCTGTGTTGTTCTTGTGCAAATAGTTTGATTTAGGCTCAAATCTTTCATTGATTTCAGCTAATTCCAAACTATGCTCTTCAACAAGGTGTGAGTTTTGAACTCCCCACAAGTTTACCAAATACTGTTGTCTTCTATGCCAGAATGCCAAAAAGAAAGTACCCCAAGTCAAATTAATAAAAGTATAGCCCAATGAATAAGCGCCTGATTGTTTGAAGTATTGGAATACACCCAATATAGATAAGCCCAATAGCCAAAATATGTAGTATTTGTAAAACTCGAAATAGAGGGCAATTTGCACACCGTATGTTCTTTTAATTTGGTTGGCCGATAGCTCCGGCCTGGTAAAGGTGTCTTTTAAATCCTCAACAATTCGACTTTCATCAAAAGCGCTGGTGATGGGGACAATGTTGACAACCTCTTGATAGGGTTCTTGTCCAGGTACAATACCACACCCTCCAAGCTTCTTCGAGTTTGTCAAGTATTGGTAGATGATTCTAGTTCTTGAACTCAATTCATCATCTTTTGCAGTAACTCCAAACTCATAATTCTTAATCAAGTCCTTCTCTGCTTCTTCAATGAACTTGTAAGGCGACAATTTGATAAAGATCAACAAGTGGGTAGGATCTCCTGGTCTGATGGTTGCTCCAAATCCCTTGTCGTATAGGTAATGGACAAATGTATACAACGCTTTTTCAGTCTGTGAGTTAACCTTCTTGGTCTTCTCGTCAATTGGATAGTTGTACAGAATGTAAAAATCAGGATCCAACTCCTGAATTGGTTGCGGCATGACGTGTAAGCTTTCTTTTTCTTCAAATTCAACTGTTTCTGGGTTCAATTGACTTTGCCAACAGTGGTTAATTGAGCTCCAATTTGCTTAAACAGTGCACTACCAATAGCTTGAGAATTGAAAGTAATTTAAGCAATTGAGAAATAGAAGAAAAAAGCAACTTTATATATATATAGATGGGGTGAAATTCTCGGAAAACTCAAACCACAATTGTTCTCTTTTTTTTAGCAATTGAAGAAAAATGGAAACAATGTGGGCAGAGAAATTAATGATTTACGTTTTGTGTCGAATACAGTTTTTTTATGAGCTATTCATAAACCTTTATGTAAGAGATAGGACCTAGAATAGGAGGTTTTGTAGGTGTACGTTATCAGGTTATAGCAAACTGATATGTGAAAGGTTGAAATCATTCAAGGATTAGAGAGAAATCTTGACTCACGCAGCAGAGATTTAACTCGCGTTATACCTGTAGAGTAGAGGCTTAAATCAACAAGCTCTTCTCATTATATAACTCCAATTGTGACATAGTGGACGTTTAAACTGAAAATGCGACACCTTCTCAGTACAAATCAGTCTGAGATGACGAATGACATAGCCATAACCCTAGACAATACAATAAACATCACACAAACCTTAACCGTGCCACATCGAGCTAGATTTTATGTCGTGGAATTTTAAACCATTGTGAATGTCACGACACTGATTGTCGGTTTTTGTTGCTGTAAATAGTTTGCTCTTTGATCTTTTGCCTCGGTATTCCTGAAAACAACAGGTGTGAGGTTATTAATTTAATTGTGTGACCAAATAAACTCGCACTTTAAAGGAATAACTTTAAAATCAATCGACTGATAACAGAATGTTGAATTTTTTCTTCCACACACATCACACTTTATTCCACCAATGCTGACAACCAATCAATCAATCAATCATGGGTTCATAATAGTCCAGAGTATCGACATAAGTGAGGAGTACAGAGTCTGTTCATGGTTTTTCCTCTAGAACTAGAGAAACACCAAAGTTTGTTAGATCGGTAAGTACATCATCTTCATCCCCCCATATCCTTTAATACATAAGTTACAAGGCATAAAAGTCCATATTGTTAACTCATCGCCGTTCAACCACTCACATTAAGTGATTCAAGTGTCACACATCCTCCATTTAATATTTGCAAGAGCGTTTCCACTTATAGTAATAATAATCAAATACTTCACTCAGAGAGCTCCTCCCCGTTAGAGTTTTTTTTTTATTGGTTTTTTTATTGGTTTTTTTTCCTTTTTTTTGCAAGTTCAGTTGCCATTCAACATTCCGTTTTTGTTTTACTGGTTAACTTACGTTTTATTTTTTAGGTTTTTTCTTCTTCCAGAGATGTTCTTCTTCCAAAATTCAGCCTCCCCCCCCGTTCTGAATTCACATTTTCCGTGTTTTCTCAACCATTTTTGCTATAACATATAATTCCCCGAATTAAAAAGGAAAAGAAAAAGAAAAAGGTCATAAAAAAAGAACTTGGTCTTCAGTAATTGTTCCATTATATCAACCTTCAGCTTCTAGGCTTTCCTTTTGTATTACTAACCTGGCTATTTCTTTAGATGTTACTTTGCAAGAGAATCTTTGTGTTTTAAAGTAGTGCTGCTTCTGCTCATGGCAGACTATATTCCTCATTTAATTCTGGTCTAGGATGGAATTGTGATTGATTGTACAATGTGTGTATATAATGTGTAATACAATAAAGGAATTATATATTTGACGAATTATAAAAACAACTCATCCAAACTACCAATCTACATACAGTTTAGAAACTGGCCTAAACACTCTAATTCTACCACTCTTGAATTCGCCGATCTTGTGCGATTCCTTCTTAACATGACCTGAGGCATCCTGTTCAACAACCTTGAATTTCTCCTTTTTGGGATCAAAATCGTAAATCACACCAGTAAAAGTACTGTTATCCGATGCATCGCCAACAGTCACTGATTTGCTGCCAATAATTCCCTTGTGTGTGCTGAATTTCCCATTCTTAATCCACAAAATGTCACCAACTTGAATGTCATCTATTTTGGAAATATTTGAATTGTTAAAGTTCTTGTAGATCGTGACTCCATAAGATTTGTTTCCAATTGGTGGCAATAACTTATGTTTCAATTCAGGACTTTGAAAAATGTGTGAAATCAAGTTGCCGTCCAATTTCGACCCAAGCAAATGAGCAGCCGCATTGACAACTACTGGTCCAAATTTACGATGATTGTTTTCCAAGTAGTCTTTGCGTATAGCTGGAGAAGGTTTGGTTAATTGGTTGCTTAAACGTATCGTGTTTCTCGGGTCACTCTCATCAAACTCCAATTCAAAAACCAACTGCGATAAATCAAAAAATAAAACATAGTAGTCACGATACACCGTAGTTCTACCACCGCGTTTATGGATTTTGTTGGTATCAACTTCATATATCAAATCAACACCAATCTTTTGGATCAATGACTCTGGTAATTCATTCTTCAACCACCAAGTTGACGTTGACTTGATATTGGAAATTTCAAATTCCAATTGTTCTAAAGTGATTTCTGCTTGATTTTTATCACTCCCATTTCCTTTTAGTGATCTTGACCTCGACATTGATTCCGTTGACTTCCTACCTGGAATTGACCCAACTGACGCACCAGTTGAAGTTTGCAACAAAGGAGGCGCTTCCGTCGATGCTCTTTTAGGTGGCTCGCCAATTGGTATTGAAGGAGGAAGACCTGCATGCGGCACTGGTGGTGGCGGAACAGTTCCTGGAATAGGAGGTGGAGGAACGCTTCCAGGAATTGGTGGTGGTGCACCTCTTGCGTGAGAACGTGATTCGCTCGAAGAACCAATGGTATGAGCCCTTTGTGGCACAGAATGACGTTCAGGTTGATCAACTAATTCAAAAGCATTATCGTCATCCTCTTCCTCGGAGCTGCTGTCAAGCTGACGGTCCTTGTGTACAGTTCTAGAAGGAGACAATGGAGTTTGAGCTTGTTGTTGTGAAGCATCTGACGAAGGTGGAGGCGGTGGAGCATGATGCGATCTCCTGCGTTCTGCTTTTGCATCTTGGTCTACGGGAGGTGGCATTGCTCCAGGAATTGGAGGCATTGGAGGAGGTGGTCTTGCCCTATCTAAGCTTCTCTGAGAACTGTGTCTTTGTGGGATAGATGGAGCTCTTTCTTGTTCAGCTTGCTCATGTGCATCTGATGTCACAGTTTGAAGTGGAATTTTCACCGCATGTCCCTCAACCCTGCTTGATTCAGCATCTTGAAATTCTTGATCAGTGGTGCTCTTATTTAAGTCATGGTTTTGTGGTTTCGCCATATCTGACAAATCCTCATCAGCTTCATAACCGGTGCCTTCACCTTCAAATTGACGGTGCTTCTGGAGTGTAATCGTGTTAGAATGCTCTTCAGTGCCACTATCAGATATGTATTTGTGACTATCTTGCGCTTGCTTGTCGATATCTTTCTGTGTAATGAAATCTGCTTGGTCTGAATCTGATGGCTCATCATCTTCAGCCATTGAAGAGCTTTCATGGCTCAATTTGACTGGCTCGTGCTCAGGGGCTCTTGGTGTAACCACAGGAGCAGCTGGAGGAGCATTTACAGCAGGATCTAATGTCGAAACTGAAGCATGTAATGCCGGCTCCCCGGTGCCTGCTCCTGCTCCCCCTCCTGGGACCAAGGGTGCGGACACCGGAGCTGGTGGTGAAGTTTGTTTTGGTGCTGCTACTGGCTCTGACTCAGCGTCTCTCGTTGACACCTCTCTATTAGCATCTGTGAACTCAGCCGATTCAACCTTTTGCTTCGCTGCTTTAGGTTTCTTTGCTGTCTCTCCAGCTCCTGGAGCCCCAAACGGTGTTGCCATACCCATCATACCAAACATGTTTCTTCCTCCAGATATCTTAGCCATTCTTTCAACAAGTTTTCTACGTTTCAACTCCTCATCATCCTCGTCTTCTTCCGCCTCATCTTCTTCTACTCCTTCTTGGCCTTGCTTTTCTTCACCATCATCCCGCTCTTCAGCTTGTGCATCATAATCGTCCGCCCTTGTCTGCTCTTCCGCAATTCTCTCATCGGGTACACTATGAGTGACGTCGTCGCTATCCTGGTGTAGATGCAATTCATCAGGGGCATGATGATGCTGAACATCAGCCAGCGGACTTGTGATATTTCCTCCTTCTTCTCCTGCGCCTACGACACCTTCTGCACCCTCTTGTGGCACAACATGTTGCTCTCCACTTCTTTGTTCTCTTAAATGTCTCAATCTTTCTTTCTCTTCCGCTTGTTTCTGCTTCCTCTCTTCTTTTCTTTTCAATGCTGCGGCTTCACGTTCTGCCTCCTCCTGCTGCTTTTTTTGGAGCAAAGCGATGCGTTCTTTCAAAGATACCTTAGGACCAGCGTCTTCTTCTTCTTCCCGATGCTCATCTTGTGGAGTGCTTTTGACAACATCCTCCGGATGCTTGGTTTCATGTACTGGATGCGCAACCAAGTTCGAGTCATCTCTTGGTTGAACTTTGGGAACATACGACGATGTGGAGGCAGCTACAAATTGTTTCTTGATACTGTATGGATCCTTTTGCTTTGAAGAAAAAGCCTGGGGGAGAGGGACTTTCCCAGTAGGGCTCTGTTTAATTTGTGCCGGAGGCAGTGGTCCAGTGTGCGAAACAGAAGAATGAACAGGTTCACCTTTGTTCTCAATATGGTGAACGGAAATATTTTCAGCCACTGGAGAGCTTGTTTGTGACTGGTCCTTAGTCTCTGATACGGGTTCTTGCTTTTTAGTTGGTCGGTTCAGCGCGGGAACAGCGGGGGCAGCCAACACCTCAACGAAATTTTTAGGAAACATTCCTGATTTGTCGTTGTACTCTCCTGAATACCATTCGTCATTCTCAATTGCTGTGATGGTGATGATTTGGCCAGCATCGAAGTTCAAATCATCTTCATACTCAGATTTGTAGTCGTAGATTGCTTTCACTTTAAAGGGAACGTCGGGTTCGGACATTGTTTAGCAATTGATTTAACGTCTTGATGAATAAATGTCAAATATCTTAATGTGTGATTACTAAGATGTATTATTAGTCGTAAAATTGAACTTGGTTAATAGTAAAGAGTAAACTGAGTTGTATTTGTTTCCAGATAAATCGAGGAGGAAAAGTGACAAACTAATTGCGGCTGCCGTCATTTTTTTCCTTTGGGGCTTTTGTTTTCTTTTGTTCTTTGTAACTCAAAATGCACAAAATAGGAGAGAGAGAAAAACCGAAAAAGGAATGAAATAAATTTAATCATCACAGGAGATCCAAATTTGCATACTTGACTGATAGTTACACTTAGATGTCACTAAAAGTAAATGGTTTCCGACCCCACGCGCCTTCGACAAAACTTGCAACTCCTACCAGCACAAGCTCTTCTACAATTCAAATATCGGCTCAGACTTTAACAACATGCCAACCTACAAAGCTATTTAATTACCACCATGAAACTTCAATCACTTCCCTAGACTTTGACGATTCTGGCCAGTACCTAATCTCCTCCGGAGTGGACAAGTCCATACAATTGTATGATTGCCACAAGGGGGTCCATTATAAAGATATACAGTCACAAAAGTATGGGGCCCATTCAGCTAGATTCACCCACGATGGACTCAATTGTTTGTATGCATCTACTCCTGACGCACTGGCCACTAGTGAGGGAAAAGAAGATGACACGATCAGATACCTCTCTTTATCAAGCAATCAATACATCCGTTACTTCAAGGGCCACAAAGCTCAGGTGTCCAATATTGAAGTAAATCCGGCGCACAACAACTTTTGCAGCTCAAGTTATGACGGCACTGTCAAATTTTGGGATTTGAAAAGCTCGTCTGCAACAGGTAGCATCACCGTTGGCCAGAACTCAGTTTGTGGATTTGACCCTCAGGGAATTGTTGTCGCAGTAGGAAGGTACCCACTTGGTGAATCTCAAAGTGGTACCTTGGGTTTATACGACCTAAAGACATTTGACAAGGGGCCGTTTGCAGAGGTGGCTATTTCTTGCCTACAGAACCAATTGTGGAACAAGTTGGAGTTTTCGAATAATGGTAAACTAATATTGATCTCGACCGACTCGCGTGAACATTATATTTTGGATGCTTTCCTGGGTAAGGTCTTAGCAATTGTGCGATTGTCGTATAGAAATGATCCGCAGTGGATGTCGACTGAATACCCATATAGCGGGTGTTGCTCATTTACACCTTGTGGGAAATTTTTGTTAGTTGGTAGCCCCAAATCAATAATCCATATATTTGATGTAAGCGATCTAAGAACGGATGTTGAGCGTCCTGTGATTTTGTCAAGATCCAATGATATATTGAAAACAAGACAGTTACCCAAGATAATTTTGTTTAATCCAAAGTTGTTTGTTTTTGCAACCGCTGATACAACGGTTAAACTATGGCAACCATTTGAGAATCAAACTTGAGAAAAATAAAGAAAAAAAAAAGTACGTATATAGAGTAGACCATAATAGAGATACAATACATGGCTTCTATTCAAGCGTTTTTAAACAGAACAACAGCATCTGCTAAGCCAAGCTTGGTAAGATGTACTCTCAAAGAGACAACTGTGGACTCTCTGCAAGTTGTTCGTGCCGTTGCCGAATCGAGATACAATTCAATCACTATCCAGCCTCTACGGTTTCCCAATCCTAACAAAATGCTCAAGATCCTACAGCCTTTCCAAAAACACTCAATTCCCAAAAGTCGTTCGGAGATTAGAGGAGTCGATAATATGGTACACCAGTTGTTGCAGAGAAAGTTTCCACTAAAGAAGTTTGCACCGATCATGCAAAACGAGTTCTTGTCAGTGCAGTTGTTTCCGCAAGATCATACTCTATCCAACTTCAGAAAGTCCAACGTGTCGCTTGTCTTCAACATGCATCAGATACCTATGTTGAATGATAAATGTTTGGAGTCGGGGTTCAAGAGCCGACCTAAATACAAGGATTTACAATTTTTCAACAAGAAGCCACTGCCAATGCAATCTGCATGCGGAAGAACCAAATCTAAGAAGCAGGTGAGGGAATTGTTTGCCCAATCGTTGAGCACATTCTCAATGCATGACAAGAAGGACCGCTTAAGTGGCATTTTTGTCTGTCATGTTGTCAAGGTGCCGGTGAATCAAGAACAAAGAGATTTGATACGGAAAGATTTCGAGAATATGTGCTCCGCCCTATTAGATAAAGATGACATATGGAATAATCTAAATAAACAGTATAAAAGGACAAAATCTCCAAATCTCCAGCAACTCAAATACGTTCAATTCAGCTATGGTGTCAAGAATCTAATAGACCGAAGGTTGAGGTTTCCTTTTCTGCCTAAACGGGGACTAAAGTTTATTACTAAATAATGCAATGATTAGGATATTTGCGTCCATGGAGGAAGCTTGGTCTTAAAGCACTTGTCATCATATTCGAAACGCCATGCATGCAAGTAAATTGAGAAGTGGGTTACATGGTCCTCATCGAACAATGGTCGTCCACATTCCTCACAGGTTGTTGATTTTCGTGATTTCAAATCCATCGAATGAGATTGTTTAAGTTCTATTAGTTGCTCCTTTATCTTAGAATCTGAATTCCAGTTGATTATATTCAACAAATCAAGCGTTTTTGGAGCGCTTATAGGACTTCCAGGTGGTGCCATATCTTTAAATTGGGGGTACCGCTGGAATAACATTTTATACAACAATGTTTCCAAGTTTGATTTTGCAAAATAAGTTTTGCTTGCTTCAATTGGGTTGTAAAAATGATCATTAGAAATCGGATACCCCAAGTTTCTCAAATGAATTCTGATTTGGTGGAATTTTCCCGATATTGGTTGGCACTTGACGATGCTTTCATTAAGCTCCTGGCTGTAAACCATTCGCTCAAAGACTGTTGTTGTGTCTGCTTGTACATTTTCCAAATCTCCTGGCTGTAGATATCCATTCATATTGACGGCAAACACGGGACAATTGTACACTTGCTCTCCAGGGGGGAACTCGCCTTTCACCCTCGCCAAATATACTTTCTTTACCCGGTTCTTTTTGTCTTGAAGTAAATTCAGAAATTTGATAGCTGACTCTCTACTTTTGCACAATATTAGCACGCCACTTGTGACTTTGTCTAGACGGTGGCAAGTCCAAATTGAGTCAAAGCCGTACATCTCCTTTACGATTTCCGAGAGGCTATTGAACATGTAGTTTCCCGAAGGGTGCGTCGGCACTCCAGATGGTTTATCAACAACAATTATTTCATCATTTTCAAAAACAACTGAAATTTTACTCAGCCAAGGAATAGCTGGCTCGTGTTTGTGTTTAAGGTGGTGGATCACGTCTTTACTTTCGACCTTACGCTGGGATAAAATATCTAAACCTTTCAAGGACTCACTCGGGAGAGATGTGCCCACATTGCTGACAATGTATAGGTTGCCATGTTGAATGTCTTTGACTATTCCCTCTAAAGGCTCGCCGAAATCATTAATATACGTCTCAACCAAAGTCCGCCCTACCCATCTTTGTTTAGAATGTGTTTGGTAGTTCATGTAATACGGTAGGACTTTGCGTAGACCCTTTTCAAACACATATTTCGGCATATGTTGTGAGGAGGATGGGTATGCGATGAGGGAATCGCATGGAGATTCTCTCATGTTTTAACTAATGTTGGTGCTACCATGTGTTTGACCAATAAACTGCAAAATCTCTACAAAAGAGAAAAAGAGGCTACAAAGTTTTTCTGAAAAACCTATCAGGGATATATAATAAAATACAAAAACTAAAGAACTATAATGTACGAAGAAATGACACGGCCTTTTTTAAGATGGCAACACGTTAGCTTTTTCTTCGCCAATGATATTGCCCGCAGGGTCATACTCACAAATGATGTACTTTCCCCATCCGGTACTCGTACAATCCTTGTAAGCACATCCCACTTTTGTGGAAGCTTTCCAAACAACTTGTGTAAAATGGTTGTATTCGTTGGCAGCCGAGTAGCTGTAAGTGTCTCCCTCGTCATACCAAGCTTTAACTGCACTTGGACCATCGCTGAAGCCTGCAGCCAAGTTTTCACCATACTGTCCATGTGTGTGGGTCAATACACCTGAGCAGTCATAGTTGTCAGCATTGTTCTTTGCATAATTGTATGTGTCAACATCCCAGGATAAATCGCCAGCTTGATGAAGAGCACGGTATTTGTTGTGTGCATCCAAAATGTCACTAGCAAATGAAGCGTCAATATCATCCGAATCCGAAATAGCAGCATAAATATCAGATGATGATGATGATGATGATGATGGTGCTGAGTATGAGGTGGAGGATGATGTTGAGTACTTCGGCTGTGATTGGGATGAAGTTGCTGTAAATCCCAAGGAGTCAGTTGATGGAGTATAGATGTTTGCAGATGCTATAGTTGATGCGGTTGATGCGGTTGATGCGGTTGATGCGGTTGATGTTCCAGTGGAAGAGCTAGATGATGAACCAGAGAGCAAACTTGATAACCTATCCCAAAAAGATGATCCACTAGAACTGCTTGATGTTGAAGATGTTGATGCAGTAGATGCAGTTGAATCTGAATTGCCACCAAATAAGCTGCTCAAAATACTCGAAAATGACGATCCCGTAGATGAACCAGAAGACGAACTGTCAGATGTGGTTGATGCTGCCGAGGATGATTGAAAACTGTTCAACAACTCGCTCCAAAAACCGGACGAGGTGGTGGTAGCAGAAGCTGCTGCTGCTGTTGCTGCAGTGGTTGCGGCGACATTAGCATTAGATGCTGCTGTTGCTGCTTGATTAAGGTTGTTTGCACTAGCGGCGCTTGTTTGTATTGATGAATCACCCGATGTGACTGTTTGTAATACTGTGACCACAGCTGGAGCAGGTGCTGCCTCTAAAAGGTTGGCAAAATAACACAATAAGATGATTTGGAGTGAATTGGCAAGCATCTTTCTTATGGTGAGGTCCCAGTAGTTTACTCAGTTCCTATAAAGTTTTAAACACGACATTCTTGCGAGGTTTTATACTTACTCATATACACAATACTAGAGTTGAAAGTAAAAAAAAAATTGTTGCAAAAATAATTTTACATTCCCGATTAGGAAATGTTTTTTTTTGACTAAACCGGAAAAAAAATAGAAATTGTACAGGACCAAAGTTGCACAAAGATTGCAAAAACTGAGCCCATGTCAAAAAAAGGCACTCTACTTGTTAGTTAAAAATGTAAATACTTAAATCATTGGATTTGAATAATTAGCAGTTGAAGCGGGGGGGGTAATGGTAGTGGGGCTGTCGGGCATAAAGAAAGAGAATTGGCGCCCTTGCATTTTTACGGTATTTGGATATATTTTAGAAGGCTTACCACGTTTATACTTGATTCGTACCTATTCGAGTTAAGAAAATAAGGAGGTGATATGTCTGAGAGTGATGTGGGGAAACCTTTCTTGGATTTTAATGTTCTCCGTTGTAAACTTCTAGACTTTTGAATCTGTCTTCTATCAAATAGCCATTTTACCCCATTAGTATGCAAAATATTTACGAGAAAAGGAAAATGTCGTGCAACGTGTGTGTTGTTTTAGTTTCTATTATTTACCTACAAAAATCTCCTTCATAATGTGAGAGATTATTTCCGCCACCCCACCACCAGTGCATCGTACAGTTATTCTCAAATCTTTCCCCTCTTCGTCCAATCCAACAAACTTGACAAGAACACCGTAATTGGATTTTTGTGTGTGAATAATTCCGGCCCCTATTATGTTGATGGGTCTAAAGTCGGTTTCTGGAAGAACTGTAAATCCTACTCTTGATAAGGAGCGACAAACCTGGGCGGAATCATGTCTGTGTGACAAATGTACAACTACGCTGCTCTCGCCTTTTTCAAGTCCCAAATGCTTGCCTATTTGATTCCATCTTTTTTCAAACTCGTTGAGTCCACCAATTGGGGCCGATGTTAACGTCTTTATAAGCTGGACGGGGAATTTCAAGTTCAAATGACTGAAAGAACCGCCGCACATAAAAGTAAACGAAATAACAGGATCCTCGTCATGTTCAACAACGCCTCTCACTTTTACACTTATTTCCATATGGGCCTGATCTGAGATTGTCGATTCTGGCAATTGCGTGATGCAGACCAAGTAGCTAGGATCCTCTTTTTTTGCTTTAGAACCAAGACTAAGAACGTTAAATCCGGTTATAGTCTCACCCAAAGTCTTGTATGCGTTATTTACGATAGCGAATTGGATTAAGAACTCGTTATTATTTTTCACCAATCTGTAGGTGATTTTGATGAGGTTATTCTCATAAAAAATGCCAGCGTCAAAATGAAGCATTCGGTGAAATCCAGCGTACCAGTTGTTTGTGAGGGCATTGTCTTCAACAGTACTGTTGTTTGTACCATTCTCTGGTTTTGTTTTGATATTGCTAGCCAAAACTCGCGACTTTGACCGGCTCACCCCAGGACGATTTGCCAAAACCCCAAGCCTTTTCAACAAAGGACTTTCATGTTGATTGAAGGCAGGGATGGGTTTGATTACCGTACTGGCCAACCTGAAGTCCGCATGGATTGTTGACAATTTCAAGTACTCATAGGCCCTGCTCTGGATCTCCAAATCCAATGACTGCGTCTCAACTTCAAACAAATCAACAATTTCAGGAACAAAATCAGCTTCGGGAAACTTGACAAGGAGCTTGATGAAAGTGCTCAACAACATCGCTCGAGTGGAAATAGACACGCCAAAGTATGCGTCATAGAGCAAACGAAACTGAATTCCGATATTAGTCTCTGCCACATCATTCACTTCGTGACCAAACTCGCCAAGCACAAATGCCGCCACTTTGATTAAGTACTCCGAAACGGGGGATTGTGTATTCCCAAATGGCTTTTTCATCAAATTAATGATCATCTTGGACGTCTTTTTATGCAAGTCGTCATTGTTGACTACTATTTGTACAATTCTCTCCCAGACTTCATTGCTGATAAATCCAACTCCATTGGCGTTTGAGCCACCACCGATTGAAAGCAATTTTAGCATTGTTGTGACATACCATGTAGAGTCCGTTGCAAATCGTTCTGCCAATACTGCAATTTTTATAGCCAACTCCTGTTTCATTTGTTGATCAGCATATGGGAAATAGAGCAATAGTTCGTTCAAAATGACAGAATAGGTTTCCTCGTTGCAGATAGTGTAAAGCAAGTCCAATGCTTTCCTTCTCACTGATATATCCTTATCCTTGAGCAAGTGGATGAAAATAGGCAAAATCTCGTTAAACTTATCCTTTGATGATAGATATGGGGAATCCAGTCTGGCGGTAAGCTTTATCAAAGCATCAAGAGCCAAATATCTCGTATTTGTATCGTTTGATGCAATGAGGCTTAAAAGTGCATTGGATGCACCGGCGATGGCCTCGGGAGACGCCTCCAAAAATACTGCCAACGATACTGCTTGAAATAAAATGGAGCTTCGTGAGTTTCTGTTTGGTAGGCCCTTGACATGTTGAGATGCATTCTGGATAGATTTCGACACCACCTGGCGGAGTTGATTTAACGTGGTACTGTCAATCTTATTGGCCGAGAATGCTGTTGGATCGCTTGTCGTACTTATTAGAAAGTTGTTTTCGATAAATTGCAAAAGCTTCACTATAAGCCAAGGAGCAGGCGTATTATAGTAGTAGTACTCAGCGGGGCACTCCTCCAAGACTGTTAATGAGTAGAGTCTATGCGCAACAGAAGGAATAACTGACCTCACAACCTCTGGTTTAATTGTTAGAATATAGTCAAGCAAGGGCACACTAGAAGTAACAACGCCAATATCCTTTGAACCTTCCACTATTTTCAATAAACGAGGAACCCAATTATTGTTCTTTATAACAACGTCAGGGTACATCTGAAGGAGTGATTTCAAAGTTATCAATGCCTTTTGTTTTACAATAGGTTTCAGCAATGGGGAAGTTGCAGATGCGTATATAATGTCAATCAATTCCATCCACTGCATGGAGTTACCGTCACCGTCGTATATCGTTACTGAATCCGACGCAGTAAAACAAGTTGCAATCATCTGAATCGCCAAACAGTTGACCTCTTCATCCGTAGACCGCAAGTCCAGAACTAGGCAAGGGTGTGTAACTTCCAATATGTGGTTCAAGTGTTCCTTGGCTGTGAACAATGAATTGCTATTAGGGCTCTCGTTATTCAAAAGAACAGACACCGCAAGGTATCCCAACTTTTTATCACTGAAAATATTGGATTTAATCAATTCAATGGACTCATCTAGTCCGAAGTTGATCAATTCAGAATGCCCCAGGATGAATATATAAATCAACTTGCAAATGTACTTTTTCTTTTGGTTACTATTCAACGATGTTGTCGATTGAAATTTATTCTGGATACTATTTGCTTCTGTACGTATTTTCTTGTATTCTTCCTCTTGGTCCTTTGAATTTCTTAGGTCAACAATGAACTGATGTATTCCCTTCATGTGATTTTTCTGAAATTTGTCCTGTGGCTTCATGGTAGATACTTTTGTTGCTGACCGGTCAAGACTAACTGTTTTGGGTTTTGATCTTAATAATGATCTAGGCTTTCGCGGATCCTCTCGATCGAAAATTTGGAGACACAAAAATTCCTAGGGCCAAAATGGAAGGCAGAGGGAGAATTTTGCTGTCAGGGAGTAGCCCTACAGAGTGATATAGTATTTTAATTGTTCCCAGTTCGGAAATGCTACTTGAGCAACCACCGTTCAAAGGGCCTGCCTTAATTTATTTATATTAACAGTCATAGAAACTTTTAATTTCTTGTTGCCATTGACACAATTGGACTTGCTTACATGGGAGGAATGAAAAGGATAAACTCAGTAAGTGATTGAGAAGGCACTCATTAGCTCAGAATAAGTGTACACATTAACAAGCCTCAGTTTTATCTAGTACGTAAAACCATCCTTTGTACATACTGATGATTGCAAAATTGAGGCTACTACAAACCCCTCACTACACAATTAGTACGCAGAACCTCTTCCACCTCCCTTGCCAATGCTCTACCTCAATTGTGCCCTTTAACATGGTTGCAAAATCTAAAAGCCTACGTCAATGGTCGTGTACATGGCTCAAAGACTGCTTGTAATTTTTCATTGGACGAGAGAAATCAAAAGCCAATCGGTCTAACCTCAACGAAAATGTAGCGCTGAGAAAGGAAAAAAAAAAATTGAGAGACAACAGACTAACCAAATTCCAACGTTGTATATATCTATTCACTCAATTTGCAATCAACAATGTCATCCGTTGCCCAACAAGCTGCCAAGAAGGTTGATTTCGCTAAGCTCATCAAGAGTTTAGGATTGACTGGCTCAACTGCAGCTTCATTAACTGCCTTCAAAAAGAGACACGAAGAGGCCAAGAAACAATTTATAGATTTATCAAGTCAATCCACTGAAGTTGATTTCGGCCGTTACAGACAAATCTTGAAGAACTCAAAAGTTGTCGATGAAGTTGAAAAGGCTATCACTTCATTCAAGCCAGTCACCATTGACGTTTCCAAGAATTTGAAGAATATTGAAATTTTCGAACAAAAGGCTGTTGAGAATGCTCAATTGACCGAAAAGTCTGTTACAAAAGAGATTGCTGAATTGAAAGCCACCTTGAAGGACATTGAAAGCGCAAGACCATTCGACCAATTGACTGTTGACGATGTTGCTAAGGTCAGACCAGACTTGGATGAAAAGACAACTTATATGGTCAAGAACGGTAAATGGGTTGTTCCAGGATATAGAGAAAAATTCGGCGATTTGGCTGCTATGTAGATGAAGCTGAATACATATGTTGAAGTATATTAGCGTTTGTCGTTCATGTAGGTGGGGTCAAGAAGATGTAGAGCGCGACTTTCTCTGGTTACAATGTAGTGCTCTTGTATTTACCTCAAGAGGTTGATGCAATTGAAACCCCTTTTGTACCACGTATCCACCCGTCTCTGACTTTAGATATAAAATATTCTAGTGGGAAGTTCTACGATAGGACAATTTTTCCGAAAACAAAAATATTTACTTGCAACCGCGCGATGTTGTAATTTAGCATTACACTGGCAACCATTACATCAAAGCATACAGTCCAAGATATCAATGCTGGTGAAGCAACTATTGAAACGGGGACTAGTGCAAACACATCCTATAGTAAAAAGGGTGTCGACGCGACTACTACTACTCCTATTAAAAGCGTTGAAATTTACGTGTGTTTTGGTCACCAAATTATACCTGGCTATACTTAATGAAAGAACTTGGAAACAGTTTGGGCTAGACTTTGGTATTGACTTTACATTCGTTGTAATGTGTGCTTTAATAACGTCCTCGATCAACTACATACCACGGCCCGACCAAATCTTTTACAAATTTTTATATCGTTTTGATACATACTTTTTTGACATCGGAAAACAGCCTATAGGTTCAATCACCGGATTTTTACTCACCTGTCTCGGTGCCTACATTGTCAACTATTTTTACTACAGCAAAGAAGAAGATGGGCTTTTTGGAAATTCCATGTTGCCGCAACAGAATTATGGCTTCAAGTTGAAGCCTTTGCAAGTGTCGTCTGTCTTGATGCAAGGCGGAGGCAGCGGCATGGCTTCTTCTACAGCCAGCTCCAGGCCATCCATCTCAACTGCCGGATCATCAACCCTATCCCCTTCCAGTGACTTGAACAACTTCACAGAAGAGGAAGAGTTGTTTGATTTAAATGTTCCCTCAGGTGAATCGGAGTACTACCATTTCAAGCCTTTGCATGGTGAAACAGACGAGGAGATCATCAACCGATGGTGGAAGAAAATGCCAGTTATTTTGCTCTGTTCTGCTTGGATCGTTCTTAATATATTGTATGCTTTCAAACAACCAGTTTACAAAACCAAAAACATCATTGCTTGGATATTCCATGTGCCCGTGCATTTTATTGTACCACCGATGGTTGGTACATGGCTTTACTTGTGGCACGCCCCTGGAGCGTTGAGGCTCTACACTTTTTGCTTGGGTTTACAAAACTTTGTATTACTAGCAACCTACTTGATGTTTCCTAATGCGCCGCCAACATTCATCAAGCTATACGGCGATAACAAGGTCCCCACATTTGACATGATTTACAGTGATGGGCAAGCATCGCAAGATAAGAAATTTTCAATTTTTTTCCATAAGGCAGTGTATTATGCTACTCCGCTCAAATTTGCCTCATTTCCATCATTGCATTCCGCCTTTGCATGTTTGATTTGCTTTTTTGCATGTCATTATTCGAAATGGTCCAGTTTTAAGTTCTTAGGTGTTGTTAATGTGCTTGGACAGTGGTGGGCAGATTTATACTTTGACCATCATTGGAGAGTCGATAACCTAGGGGGTTTGATTTATGCCATTCTAACATGGACTTTGTTGAAAAATTGGCATCGTGGTTTGGCTGATGTAGACGCAAAATTCAACCGAGCAAGATTACAAGGAGATTTTGTCAATGGCAGCACTGCTGGTATGCGACTATTTCGCAATACAAAGTTTCAAAATCACTTCGATCCTCTAGCTTAATAGTGATAATAATTATAATTTCCAATTGTTTTAATAGACTATGTATTGAGTAAAACTAGTTAACCTAAATAAGCAGAACCACCATGCTAAAAAGAAGGATACAAAAAAATTGGCGGATATCAAAAGAGCGATCACCTCTTAACATTCGATCAACTCAACCACATCCAAAGTGACTGGGTGGCATTGGAAACCAATGGATTGATCGTATAAATTGTAAAAGTGGCCAGAAGCACATTGGTAGAATTTTGTCGAGTTACCCAAAGCCAATTGACCATCTTTAGTGACTGACCAACCTGCAGCAAAAACAGCACCATGTTGAGGAGTAGGACCATCAAATTGGAATTGATGGCCGGATACAATACATCCAATTCTGTCGTCTGAATCTCTCAAAATCGAATCGTGTAATGACATACGTAAAGTGGCGTTCGTGTAACAGGCGACTGAATAAACGGGAGATTCAAAACCATCATCATTGGAGTAGTCGTGCTTTCCTTCATGCTCTTTCTCGCCCTTGCGAGCTTTATGATTCTTGTGGTAGTTGTTATTACGACCACGCTCTTTGAAATCTCTATGTTCAGCATATGATTTTTCATGGCTCTCATGCTCTTTGGATCTATCGTGTTCGTCGTAGTAGTCATGATCGTTTTCGCCTTTTTCGAAATTCAAATTATTGTCAGAATCATAATCGTCAAATCCGTGTTTGCCTTTGTAGTGTTTCGAATGTTTGTCAAATGACTTGTCCTTGACATCACCGCCAATATCATGAGAAATCTCGTTATCCAACTCGTCTCTCTTTGATAAGACCGTTTCTCTGTCAAAATCTCCCTCATTATCAAAATTATTATCCTTGTTGACATCTTCAAAATGTTTGCGTCCACCAAATTTTCCATCCTTGTCATAATAGTCACTCTTGTCAGTCTTGTCATTATCAAAGTATCCATCTCCATGTTCATCATATCTGTCACTTGAATACCCATCATGGTAATGATGTTCCTTATCCAATGGCTTCTTCTTCTCTTCTGGATCACACGACTCTTCATTCACTTTTTGAACTTGGCCATCAGTAATTTGAACAATAATGTCTTTAGTCTTGGTTTCCTTCGGAGCTGGTGTAATAACAGATGTAACAAAACTAGTGGTAATACTTCTTTCGATTGATTTAACCTCTGGTTCTATCAACTCCCCATCATTGGTGACAGTGTAAGGATTCACAACAATTCCAAATTTGAAAGGCAAGCTGGTAAAACTTCCTGGTAAGTAATCACAAGTTGGTTTGTACCTTGTCCAATCTTCTCCATTGGCTGGGACGTAGTAAGCTTGAATCAAGTTGATTGTGGCAAATGATGCTAGTAAACGTGGCAGTAACATTATTAAATGATGGTAAAGAATGAAAAGGAAAGTGGTGGATAACGGGTTGTTTTATTTTTGAAAATGCAATTGCAATTTATACTGCCTAAAATTGTTGCAAAAACGTTATGCGAGTGGGCCTTTTTTTTTTGTAACGCCAGCCCAAGTTTGTGGCACTTTACTTGATTATCATTGGGTGCCGTCGGATTGAAGTACAGTTTAAGCAGATATACCAGATGTACCAGATGTGGTATATGGAAAGATGAGGGGAGCCTTGGTAGCAGTTGTTGAAGCAGGGGTATGGTCTAGTTGCTTCTAAGGCAGACCTCTAGGATGATCTGTTTATAGCAGTGCAGTCCGAACGGTCTCCTCTATCCTAACCCTATCAAATACACCTCCAAATATATCAATATCAACTATCATTTCAATAAAATGGTTGTATCATCTCCCCTCCCCTCCTCTGTTGCTCTAGTCGAATGAGACAGCACAAATTTTTGCTTACAAACAGTCACTTTTTGGTAGTTGCACGACCATGTGAGAGTATAACTGAATATCGCAGTATATAAAATGATGGATCAGTTCTCTGCATTTTGCCTTACCGCTTTGCTAATCATCAACAAACATGTTCAGAAGAGCTCTTTTTAATACAAGATTCACTCCAAGGATAGTATGTATTAGGCTATGATTGAGTAATAATCAGGGGGGTGTACCATAATACTAACTCACACCTCTAGAATCCCCTTCAAACTAGATTCATCTCTACCGAGATTAAAGATGCCATCTCCAACGCTGTCAAAGCTACCCCAGTTGTGCTATTCATGAAAGGTACACCTGAATTCCCTCAATGTGGTTTTTCAAGAGCTACAATCCAAACTTTGGGACAACAAGGTGTTGATCCAACAAAATTTGCTGCGTATAATGTCTTGGAAGATCCTGAATTAAGAGATGGGATTAAAGAGTTTAGCTCGTGGCCAACTATACCCCAATTATATGTCAATGGAGAGTTTGTTGGCGGGTGTGATATTATTATGAGTATGGCTCAGAGTGGCGAGTTGGCTGACTTTTTGGAAAAAGAGGGTGCTTTGGTTCCAGAAGAAAAGGACGAGGTTGAAAGTGCTAATGTCAAACCAAATAGAAAGTAGATAAGGTAGCTAGATTTAATAACTTATATATATAGTAATCTAAAATGTTGATGCACCTACTCCATGTAGTTAAATTGGTCATGGATAACGTTAGGAAAGTCCGCTTCCGTATGAGCTCCGCTATTGCTGCCACTGTCTTCCCCACGTAATTCTGCTGACTCAACATCAAAGCTAAAAGGACTGGTGCCAGGTTTAGTAGCCTCGTTGATAGTATGCAAATTATCTCCAACTATGGTGCTTTCTGGTGGATGGAAGTTTAACCACCCGGCTTCAGTCGTGATTTCATTCCACAACTTTTGTTCCTCATCAAGGTAAGCAAACTCCTCAATTCCCGTCAAGTCTTGGTTTGAGTTGAAATCGCCTTGACTTCGAGGAAGGACACTATTGGGGTTTAAGAAATCTAAATCGGGGTGTTGTTCCTGTTGCTGGGGAGTGTTGGTCGTTGTCTCCTGGGCACTTTCCTCCACATCCTTCAAATCATCCTCGTATAACTTGAAATCCTCGTCGTGTTTACGAAGAATCTCAGTCATTGCGCCATTGAAATCAAGTACACGAATCAATTTCAACAACTGGGCTCTTCTCAATGCAGCTGGGTAATTACCCAATCGCTTCATCTTGGTGAACAATGTTAATGCATGGTCCAAGTGGGTTTTTGTGGCATCGTGTACTCCAAACGATGCATTAAAGAGAATGAGCGTTGATGCTGAGGTGAACAAGTATTCACGATCCATCCACCCAAAAAGTGCAACCATATTGTCCAGCACTAGAGACCAAATACTCTTGATTGTGTTGATTGATGCTTGGAATGACGAGTTTAATAAACTTAACACGTTTTTGGAATATTTGGTCAAGTCGATGTACTTGTTCTGCGTGGCTTGCACTTGCAACTCCTTCAACTTTTTCGACGAGAAATGGAATAATAGTGGCCTAACTGCCAAGTTGATACCCTGAAAGTATTCTGTCATCAAGTTTACAATCAACCGTGATACTTTTGGCTCCTCCAAAGTATAATCAACGTGGAGATGTTTTGGTAACGTGTTTTTCCAAGTGATTAACCTCTGCACCAAATCAGACACAATTGGCAAGATGTTGTATGTTGGTGTTTTCGTATACAAGGAAGATAAGATGACTGCATTGATTTGGGTAATGGTGACACAGTTGTTGATATAGTCCGCGGGTGGGAAGATGTAATACCCCCTTACATCCTGGTCATCACGAGGGAAATCCGATAGATCAATTTTGAAATCAACTGGCAACTCGGTGGAGACGGAATCATCAGCAAAACTTAAAGGGAGGCCTGCTTTTGATGAAAGCATGCGTTCGTACATATAAACTGTCCACCAAATCCTTCGTCGATGCTCAAGCTCAAATCTATTGAGAGACTCCTTCTCTGCATCCACGTGCCAACCGAGAATTAAGGCTGCCCTCAACGCCAATCCAAAGTAAAAATAAGATGCTATGGTGCAGTCAGCCACTTGTAAATAAAATGCATACAAAAGCATAACCTCGATTCCCCCATCCTTTGTGATGTTATCAATGGCACCAGATGCAAACAATCCCGTGAATATTTCCGAAGCTTGGTAAAAAAACTCAGCCCCTGGCAAAGTGTGTTTTTCCTTGTGCTCCTTCCTTCGCGTCATATTTTCAAGCTTTTGTCTCTTGGCATGAGTGCCCGATTCAGTACCCAAGTACATTTCTCCTATGGAGAATATGAGCAATATTTTGCAAAACCAGATAGTCTCCAAAATGGTCTCGTCATCGGCATCCTTCTTTATGGTGTTTTCATCTGAATTTATCGTTGCATCTTGAGGGTAATTTCGTCTTAGGATTTTCTTGTTCTCCTCAGTCTTGCCCGCATACAAATTCATCAAAAATTGTTTAATTAACCCTTCGTTGAAAAAGTAGAAGCATCCGTCATTGTAATTGATGAATGTGTCCACCAATAACATGGCATAGGAGTAAGAAGGTAAGGAGAAATTCATTGAAAGCCCTGGCCTGGTGTTTGTCTTGGAAAGGGTAATCTTGTAAGCACCACCTTCCTTTTCCATCACTTTGCTCTCACGTTTAATAGGACGTGTGTCACTCTTTGCCGACGAGATTGAAGCGCGTGTATCGGGAGAATTCATCGGAGTTGTTTTGCTTGAGCTAGGAAGTAATGAGTCGAATGAGGGAACCATGTTTTGAATCTCCAAACCAAATAATGTCATAGATGACGATCCTACGTACACTTTTTCCCCAGTTCGTGATTGGATTAGTCTTCCGTGTTTGTCTAGTGAGGGCCCTATGACTTCGAATCCTTGGTTTGATTGATGGTTTACTCCTGAAGTGGCATTTATTTGATTCTGCACGGGTGTCACGTGTTGTCTTGAAGGCTGGTGCTGCTCTGTATGCTTTAGTTCCAGCTCCTTTAGACTGTTTCGAAGCAGCGCATTGTCCTTTTTCAACCTGGCAATGTCATCGTGCAACCGGGAAAGGTATTTCATGGAAACCACAATTTTCTTATCAGCTTCCACGTATTCACATTTGGTCTTTGCAAGTTGGCATTTCTTGCATGGATCGCCTCCGGGGCATCTTATGTGACGGGTTCGGCAACGTATACATGCCAATGACGTTCGCTTTGGGCGTCCTGTAGGGGTTGATTTTGTCGCTGCAGTTGGCTCATCGAAGGATGAGTTTGTGGCTGAGGGTAGATTGATGTCAGCATTGTTGGAGTTGTCACCACACTCGATTGATGGATCATGCTTTATCCCGCTCATTGTGTAGACGAAGTGATATTGCTATTAGGTTGTTGTGTGTGTTCTTTTGGGGTTTTCTTGGTTATTATTTTCCTTTTCTTACTTTTTTTTTACTTTTTTTCTGTTTTGTTTCAATATCTGACGATTACACAAAAGAGATTTTATGATGGGGGAGGGTTTATCTACTTAACCCTTTACAATGCGGTAAGTTCAATGACATTTCTATACCTTCCCTTCGTACCAAGCTGCTATGCTTGCAAATTCTGTTACAAATTTTGCTTCTCCATTTTGGAACCTTCTGCGCTCCTCCAAGAACTCTGGGTGTATTTTAAGCATTCTGAACTTTTTATTAATACTGGAAAATCGATAGCCCTCGAATGTAAGGCACGAAATGAACTCATCATGCAAGAAATCATATAATTGACCAAACTTTGCCCCCTTCTCTTCGTTGATGTATTTTTATATTTTTAAAAACTAGATGGGCACATGATCGACAAACATGGCAATGCTTTCCTTTTTCAATCGTCTCACCAGGGTATCATACATGGCCAGCTGAGTCTGATATCTTGAAGAGATTCCACGCGATACTTTGTCCAATAATTCGTAGATCTTTTGTTTCGTAAAATTTAGATCAATGAAATCTTTGGCTCTGTACACATGTGGACATAGTACCTCAGTGACAACTCCCCTCTCACCACAATAGACATGGATATGATACAAGTCGTGTTTATTGGACAGAATTGGTCAACTTATTGGATCCCTTTTTATCTATTTAAACGCACCGAAATCCCCATTTTTTTGTGTTTCTCTTTTGCAACCATTCACACTAAAGTCCAAACAAGTTCCCCAGCTTATTAACATACCAAGTTTTGCCTCTCTCTCCCTCACTTCAGCTGAACGTGCAGTATTATTAGACACAAATGTTTTTGGGTTTTCAGCTGTTGGAGAAGAGTCACCTCACTGGCAAGGGTCATTCTTGCATCGGTCCCTTTTTTTGCCCTGGCACTCCTACGCTACTTCTTTTTTCCCTTGGAACTCCCCTTTTTTTAAGTGTAGGTTGAGCTGATTATTTCAAAAGATGCTGGTAAAATGCTAGGTTTTTTTTGGTTAAATGTGACAATGTGAGGGGGAGTTGGAAATTCCCTTTGATTAATGGATGGGTAGGACGCCTGGAGTCGACGTAAGGCACCGACAAAATATGGCCCTGATTTATTACACGAATAGACCCCCTCGATGGTTGACTATGGGTCATCCAGGGGCAACTGTGGTGTTTCTAGTGAGGCTTTGTTTCAGTTAATGGAGTTCAAGAGGACAGAGCAGACTAAGGTGGAAAAGTCATCCCCCTTTTAGTCTGCGTCCAAAAAAAGAAAATACTACAAAGGATATAGAAACTAAAAAGCACCGTTGGCGAGATCCAATGATGTTACCGGCGGGGTCAAATGAACAGATTATATATTTGCTCCAAGTTTCAGTAGAGCAATCTTTTAGTAGGTCTTTTCGCACTCTACTAATTCACTTACATCATGGTACTAACTCCATATTTCTAAGAACAGCTCTGGAACCGCTACCATGTGTTCTGCCAATACGAAATAGTGCGCTACTATTTCTAAAACACAAAAAAAAATTTTAAAGAAAAAAATGTATTAAAATGCAAACTATACAAAAAACTATAAACTAAGAAGACAACACATTGGCTTTGCCCTCGCCGATAATATTACCGGCGGGGTCATATGAACAAATGATGTATTTTCCCCAGTTTTCAGCACTACAATCCTTATAAGCACATCCGACTTTGGTTGTGCTTTTCCAAACGACTTGTGTAAAATGATCAAAAGTGGAAGCAGTAGAATAATCATAACTGCTACCCTCATCATACCAAGCTTCAACGGCACTTGAGCCGCTGCTGTATCCAACGGCCAAGTTCTCACCATACTTACCACCCGAGTGTTTCAAGTTTCCAGAACATGAGTATTCGTCAGCGTAGTTTTGTGCGTATTGGTAAGCATCTTGATCCCATGACAATGCCGATACCCCATGAGCGGCACGCTTGGAGTTGTGGGCATCAAGGATGTCTTTGGAGAATGATTCATCTTGAACATTACCAAAGTCACCGCTTGATGAAGATGACGATGAAGATGCTGCTGCAGAGGATGATGAGGAAGTTGCTGGGGCAGATGATCCTTGAGCAGTAGATGAGGAAGTTGCTGGGGCAGATGATTCTTGAGCAGTAGATGATGAAGTTGTGCTTGTGGCCTCTACTGATTGTTGGGTTGGTTGTGAAGTCTCAGATGAAGCAGTGAATGAAATGATAGCCTCATCTGATTCAGTAGAAGCTTCATCAGACAAAGTGGAAGTGACCAAAGTGCTTGGCTTGGCAATGACAGCCAATTTTTGAGTAGTCAATGAGTCACCACTTTGGATAACCAAGTTTTGACGGTACAAGGTAGCATTGGCTTGGTCATAGTCGGAAACAACAGTGGTAAAAGCGATATCTTGACCCAAAATATTTGTGGAAAAGACCCAGGTTGAAGCAGAAGGTGCTTCAGTAGTTTCAGTTGGGGTTGATTCTCCTTCGTCGGCACCAGCAGTAACGTAATGAGTAACGTGTACATAGTCGTACTTAACTTGAGCCAAGGACAACCCGAATAAAGTGGTAGCTGCAGCTGTAAAGTGGGCGAATTTCATGACGCGATTTTATTTAATTTGTTTTGTGTTTTAAAATGAACGTGGTATGTTTACTTTTTTTTTTTTGATTTTTCGCTTTCTCGTTTAAAGGGAATGCAAAGGGTATTCGTAAATGAATGTGTCAGTATAAAAGAACTGGGTAGTGACGGACAATAGTTGGGAACAGAAGGAGTGTGTAGGTGAGGACTTGTGTTCTTTTAAGCTAAAGAAAGGAAAAGGAAGGAGAAAAATAGAAAAAAGAAAATGAAACTGAGATTTAAAAAAAGAGAGATATGTTGAAACATATTTATAACAAATCTTGAAAGTAGAAAAAAAGAAAGACAAAACAATAACCACCTGGTATATTAGTGTTATTCCCCCTTTAAACAAAATTAAAAAGAAAATGGACCTGTAATTATTATGATTCGATTCGTGCTTAAACAATAAAAGCACAAATTAGTTTGTGTGTATAGAAAATCCATTTATGGTTAAATTGAAAAATTATTGACAGTAGTACACATAAACGCCAAATAGACACGTTACACAAATTGGTAATTTTCTTTTCTTTGTTGTTTACATTTCCTCTATTGTTCAAAAGGCATTCTCATAATCTCCCTCCTCTATAAATTGTTTACTTAATGAACCAAAATAGGAGTAAACAAAGACACAAGTACGTGTTGGAGCTAAAGAATGTTAGTGGAGAGACTCCACCAATACGTCTCGTTTCAGGGGGAAATAATTTGGAGGACAAAAAAGTGTTTGAGTAGAATATTTGGTATCAAATAGGCATGTCCCCAGAATGCCATTACATCTTCATTAATTATAGAACTACTCTTCACATAGATCCTTTCTCATCGTGTAATGTCATTGGTTTTCTGCAATTCTAGATTTAAAGGCCTGGCTTTGATTTGTAACTCGCACGACCTTTTTCCTATTGTCTTTTCATAGTTTCTGTTTTTTCTCAACGCCTTCGAATTTCCGATAAAATCAATCAAATTTTCCACACCAGCTAGTTCATCGAATCAAACGTTTTTCCTCAAACGGTTCCATTTTTCAGCCAATGGATCCTCGGTCCACCATTGTCCTAATAAAAAAAGAAACAAAGAAGAAAAGTTAAAACATCAATTAAACTTGCATCGATGTGTCAAAATACGATATATCCAGCTGCTGCACCGCCCCGATAGTGGCGATTCCAGAAGCCCTTTTGCAAGAAAAAGAAATTAATTATTTTCCTCCTCAACCGTCTGGAGCCTCAATATGAGTACATTCCACGGCAAAGTAATTAAAATCAACCTGCGGCAATGTACCCACATTCCTCTCTCTGCCCTGGGTTGCAAAAACATTCCGTGGGTACAAAACGGAACTATCGCGTACCTGAGACAACCTCCTATTTTATTCAATCTCTCCCCTTCCACATTGTGATTCGAGACACACGAATGGAACGGCTTCTTCTAGAAAAAAAAAAGACATTGTGCCATGACTACGTACACGATTACTTTTCCAAATATAGAAAGCATTGTTGTTTTATTTTCATACAAATCTAGACCAATGGAAGCACATTCTGTCGACCTTGCCCCTTTACATTACCCACTTGTTTGTAATTGCAGATTACGTATTTCCCCCATCCTTTAGAACTGCAATCTTTGTAGGCGCACCCCAACTGGGTAGTCGACTTCCATATTACTTGAGTGAAATGATCAAATTTGGTGGCTGTTTGGTAATTGTAGTTTGCTCCTTCGATATACCATGCATTGACCACCGACTGGGCTGAACTATATCCAACTCCTAAATTCTCTCCATAAGGTGAATTGGTGTGCTTTAAATTCCCCGAGCAGTCGTACGCATTGGCTACTTTCTGTGCATAATTGTTGAGCTCTTGGCTCCATGCTAACGGGGCGACACCATGAGCAGCACGTTTGGCATTGTGGGCACTTAATATTTCACTGGCAAATGAGGAGTCAGGAGTTGGAGTCTTTGGGCTTGAGTAAACAGGAGCAGCGGCTGTGGTTGGAATGGTGGTGGTTTGTGCTTTGGACTTTGTAGTAGATGACAGCTTTGGAACTATTACGGTGGTTGGAGCCGGTGGTGGAACGATAGGAGTGGTGGAACTGGTTGCCACTTTCTCAACATTAGGATTACCCACTTCTGAAGTAAGGGCTACTTTGGTAGTTATAACCGTAGACTGCTCTACTGAGGAGGCTGGAGTCGTTATTTCTTCAATGCTGGTGAAACTACTTGACGTTGATACTTGACTAGTGGTTGTCTCCATCGACGCTGACAACGGATTACCCAAAAGATATTCAGTAAAATACATTCCTGACTCATTATAAATAGCCGACCTCAGTACAGTAATGTAAACAACATCTGTAACAAGGATTGTTGTCGCTTGTACTACTGCAATAATTGACAAAATTGCAATCACTCCCTGAAGTTTGCAAAGCATCGTTTGAGTTGTATTTACTAGATTTGTTTATAGAAATTGTGGACATCTACTTGTATTATATACTCTCCCCTTCATCGTTGGATTCTGTTTACAGTTCACTCTGCATTAGCATGTATTTGGTCAAGAAAAAGTTGGTGAGTTAAAATAATATTTGGAATATATAATATTTGCACCAACGCGATTTGAGCCAGCAGGATGAAAACACATGGGATACTTCCACTAACAAGTGTTAGAGCATAGCTCCATTGGAATTGCAGTATATACAACGTTTCCAATCTGTCCCCTTTTGCTCCCTCTCTGTAATTCGAAACAAGGTTGCCCACCATAACAGATGTTGTTGCAAAGAAACAAGCAAAATTGACTAGCCTCAAAAGAAAAAGCTTCTACACGCGACTTTTGTGCAACATTGACTTTATAAACAAACAGATCTATTTGTTGTTGATTTCGACATAAATAGACACTAGACAAGACAAGACATTCTACCAACATCAATTTGCAACCGAGACGAAAATAGAGTCTAATTTTATACAATTCTGCCAGTTATATCTCCTCCATCCTATTCATAATCGTCAATATTGGGATACACGATCTCATACGGCCTCACCGACTTGCCATCTTCAAACCCATCCTCAACGTACTTGCTCCAACTCTGGAGGAATTTGTGCCCCGAGTCATGCATCAATTGTAAATCTCCAATAACGCAAAGTTGTCTCTTTGGCCTAGTGATTGCCACATTCAACCTTCGCTCCTCACTTAGGAACCCGACATCTCTTTCATCGTTGGACCTCACCAAAGTCAAGATAATAACTTCCTTCTCCCGACCTTGAAAGCCATCTACGGTACTCACTTCGATCAACGTGTCGGGTCCCAATTGTTTCTTCAACAACTGCACTTGCGCTGCATAGGGTGCAATGATTCCAATGTCTTGTGGTTGCACCCCGCTTTCAAGCAACTTGTTGACGTGGCCCAGGACAATTTGTACCTCCATTTCATTGTATTTAGAATCACCCTTGATCGACTCTAGAATTTGCTCGGGGAAATCGCCACCCTGTGTATCGTACCATAAGCATTGCACATTTGTGTCGTCATTGTTGACCACACCCGGGAGGTCAGTGAGGGTTATTTCTTTAACTGATTCATCGCTAATCAACTTGTCTTCGTACAATTGCAGACTGGGATACTTCATAATACTATCATTCATTCGATATTGCACATTCAATAACTTTTTATACTTGTTTCCATCTAGCTCTACAACTAGTCGATCGAATAGTGTTTTTTCCAAAAGAGACGCCGTAGCGGTTCCTGTCAGCATGACAGTAGGAGGCAATTGCATATTATCACCGGCAATAACCAAGCGCTTGAAGTTAGCATTAAGCAAGAGGGGAACCCAGCATTGAGGCTCTAGCGCTTGCGATACTTCATCGATAATGACTGTGTCAAATGTGGCGCCACTGCGTTTCAAATCAAACGAGCCGGCACCGTGTAGGGTGGCTAGTACAACTTTTGCCCCATTGAGCAATTCATTCACAATCTTGCGCTCTCTTTGCACCAACTCCTTTTTCAACAATTTCAACTCTTGGTACAAAGCCCTCCTCTCGGCATATCTCTTGCACTTTTTAATCTTTGTCAAGACAGACTGAATATCACTCTCGAGATCTTTAATCACATCTTGGCCATAACTCTTGGATAGCACTTCAAGTGAATGCTCTAAGTTTACCGGTAGGAGTCTTGCAGGATGCCCAATTCGTACCAAATCACCAGATTTGTAGTAGTGGTTGCTACTCCCAAGTCTCTCCAAAATTGTATCAACTGAAATGTTCGATGGGCCACATACCAAGACCTTTTCTCCGCGAGACGTCAATTGCCGTATCAACTCAACTAGCGTCATAGTTTTTCCTGTTCCTGGTGGTCCGAATATTATAGAAATGTTTGACTTGTTGATTGCAAAATCAATAGCCGACTTCTGCGATGGGTTCAAGCCATGGTTTAAAAACTCAATCTTCAAGTTCCCATCCAAAGGAGTGTATTCAATCTCACCAAGAAGCAACTTGTGGATATCATTCTTTTGGCTCTCTTTCAACTCCATCACTTTATTCATGGTGGTGATCATACGTTTGTACGTGATTGAGTTGGCCAATTTAACAATCCACAAACGCGATGAATCGTTGGTGTTGTTGTAGTAGTTGAGAACTTTGTCATCGCCTGTTGATTCATCTATCGAGAGAATAATGGTCAGGTTGGACACTTTCACTACCACCGCCTCAATTGCTTCGTCCTGTTCCAGCTTCTCATCCTCTTCTTTCTTGGTCTTCTTTCGCTCAGCATTGGCGCCTTTCGCCATCTTGGCAATCCTGACAATGTCACCCGTTTTCATCGACGTAGTAGAGAGATCTCCACTGACTACAGCATTGTCCAATTGCATCTCCAAAATAGTCTTGCCTCCAATTCCGGTTCTCATGTTGGAAATATTCAAGTTGGTCACAGCAAGCCCCATCTGGGCTAGCTTCTTTGGAGGGTATGCGTTGATATACTCGGTGGTTTGTGCTACATCTTCATCTTGCTCTTTCAAGATGGCATCTTTGAATCTGTTGAACAAACTCATTGTTCGAGAGGAGTAATTTGTATGAATCAAGTTTCTTGAAGTTTTTCAAAAGAGAAAAAAATCAAAAACGTAAAACTTCATGCATCTTTGATTCAAACGACATAGTCATGGTGTTTGATATTTGATTATCCTGATAAGACTTCGTGAAAATATTCAAGAGTCTAAATGACAATAATCAACGATTCTAAAACGAATGTGGTCAAGTTAGGAAGCATTTTTTTTAGTAGAAGTCTGCGATATGAAGAACTCGCACTGACTGATTAAGGCATGGAAATGGTTGCATAGGCTACTCTTATTCACCTGTAGAAAGAGAAGGATGCATCTGTCTGTCAGAAGCCCTTTTCATCTAACATTTAAAGTGTGACCATCTATCTACAGAAAAGAAACTTTCAAAATATATTAATTTAAAACAGCTTAAAACTACAGTTCTATCCACTTGATTCACTCAACACTCCTGTACTCTTTGATATCTCGTCCAGTTTGTTCTTTCAAATACTGGGCACCGGCATTCTTTAAATTATCCAACACCAAATTACGCTGTTTGAAATACCCCGACATTCTCAACAACGATACAACTTTATCGTAACAGGATTCTCCAAAGCTGAGGTAATTGCCAAACCAGCGGCGGAAATCAACAGAACTGAAATGCAGCACGTCAAATTGTAATCCGGTATTACGGTGGATTCCGGCGAGTATCATTGATATGAGGACCAAGTCGATGCCGTAGTGGGCTAGCTTTCCTAACTAGATTTTATCAGTTAGTATTTGTAGATCGCGGTGTGTTAATGATATCCTGTTTATACATACACTCATTATTTGTTAAGAAGGATAGTATGGTGTTAGAAAGGGGGATTTTACAAAGATCGTAACTGATTCTGTCGGAGATTAAAAAAAAGGGAAAAATTTACAATCTATTCTTCACGTGATTGTCACATGCATTATGTTTCCTAGACCAAATTGTCATAGATCCTCCTTATGTTGTCATCAAGTTGTTCACCAGTCCAATCAATGACCCTACCACTTCGACCAACACTAATTTCAAACCGACTCAATATTTCCATCAAATTCACCTTCAACTGTTGATCAAACACGTTCGCCTCTTTCAACTCGCTACTCATCATTTCCAAATAGGACAAAATGCCAAATCGCGTAATCAACAAATCAGACCCCTGATCAATACTTTGTATCTTGTAGACAAGCTTCAAAATGGACACTTTCAATTTCATATTCAATGTCTTTGAATTGAGTAAATTCAACACCGATTCAATGACATTCCTCACAAGTAGAGTTAAATCGCCAGTTGTGCAAAGTCCATTGGTAATTTGTTCAATAATCCAATTCAATTGACGATAAAACCATTCGGTTGACTCCGACGGGTGTGTGATTGCATTGTACAATGGAATATCCCATTTGTTCAAACTAGGGTGAGCAAGAACATAGCGGAAAGCCAATTCGTACAAGAAATGGCCCGGGTTAGCTAGTATGGGCACAAATTGAGAATAAACAAACCAAATCAATTTGGGAATCTCTTGTTGCTGCTGCAAGGTAAAGCAAATTGTCGACAAGTAAACTCTAAAGATGTTCTTATCCTTGAAATGGGCATTGGCCTCGTCATCAATCGATGTCAAGATCTTGTTGAGTATAATCTTGGCAATCGAAGCGTATTTTGTGTTGGACAAGTTGGCAACAATAAATTGCAAAACTCCTGTATCAATTAAATTCTTGATATTGAACGAATACACCACACTGGCATCTTCCTGTTTGGTATACTTTAAAAGCTCATCATTGTTTAATATAATCATGTATAGAAACTCACAATCATAAGCAAGGTGGTTGGTTGATTGTAACGAGTTTTCCCGCTCTAATGCTTCAATTTGGTGCCAGAATTCAACGCCCTTGCCGAACCTGGGAAGATTCATCTCCAAGCTGTGCAAAGAATTCTGGATAATCCCCTTGTTCAACGACACTGTAAGCTGTTCATTTTGCTTTGTAATCAACTTGTCCATTTCAACTAAAGACAACTCGTCACCAACAAGCTCTTCTGATAGTTCCCAATTGGATACAATTGTAATCCAAGATACAGAAACCTTTGCCTCCATTTTTTGCAACACAAATTTTAGCAACAAATCCTCACATCGGTTCAACCCTTGATACTTCTCCAAAACGGTCTTGAGGCTAATCAAGTTGGACAACTTCAGGTGATCGAAATTGTAAAGAATGTAGATAATCAAAGCCGAAAAGTATCGTAAAGATGCATTCTGCTCACTTGGCAAACCATCCAAGCACGTCGATGAAGTCAAGGCGATTTGGAAAAGTTTTTGGAAATCAATCTTGTTCTTTGGTGATACAAGCAATAATTTGATCACGTATTTCAAATAGTTCTTATTGATGAATTTGGATTGAAGAATGACTTCCAATTGTGTGTTTAATATACTTGCCGGGACTACGCTCCAAATGTTTGTCTCTAGTATGTAATCGCCAATATGGTTGACAAACAATTCAAACTTGTCAGAAAGCAGGTCTGACTCGGCAAAACTCTTTGTGATATAAAGCATCGATTTGTGTAGCCAGGTGGAGATACTGTCATGTTGAGGAAACTTTATCACGAAATGGATAAATACGGCATTGGTTGTCTGTTTAAAAGTAATCTGTTGTAGCACTTTCTCGGCTGTGATTGGATCTATGGTTTCTTGAGCCGACAATATGCTTAAAACTTGGTTCCACGATGACTCCTCGACTGAATTGGAATCCAACTTTCGCTGTATGACATCCATGACCAATTTCGTGTATGCTGGAGGAACATCCATACCACTTTCAAGCATCGACGACACAATCAAGCAATTCAAAGCATCATCTTGTAAGCTCTTCTCCAACAACTGAGCAGCTACACTATTGGACTTTTTAATAATGACGGACAATAAGCCGTAATCACTTGGCTGAGAAACAACCTCGTCGACAACTTTAGCCAACTCGAAATTGGTCATCATAACCAAATTCGAATCGAGTAACCCAGTTAGTAAATCAACTCTATCTCTCCCCTCTGATTTCAATAATTTCCAAAATTGGACAAAAGTGAGCTTGATATTTTTGTCAGCAGAAGAAACTACTGCCAGCTCAAAGAGCATTCCATCTGAAGTGTTCAACAACTGGTTCAATTGAGTCGCATCTAACAACCACATGTAATCAATAAAGTCAACATTCCCACTCGACAATTTGTCAAACACAAACCTTGACAACGAAGTAGAGCTAAAATTTGGAACAACCTTAAGTGTTTCTCCGTATAGTTTAATTACCAACTTAGTCTCATCGTTTCCAGTATTGCCCTGGAATAGCTTACCCCAGGTCATTTCCGAAGTAAAGTAATCAATGGCTTCTTGGCTTGAATTCATCAAGAAACTCCAAAGTTTAGAAAACAACATCGTGATCAACAGTGTTGCCGGAACCTGTTTGTTAAGAACCATGGTTATTAGTGACAACACGGCCAAATAGTCCAAGTTTGACGAAATCAACTTCTTTTCAATCGCGTTTGGCTTTTTCGCCAAGTCCTTGACTGATGAATTGTAAACCGCTTCCATAATCGATGAGTCTTGGCTAGTTGCCAGGGATGTCACAAATGCTAGCAGTTGGTTCAAGCCTAACTTATCGACTAAATCATCCACACCTAATTGGCTGACAAGGGAAGCCATAACCTTCTTATCTTCGCCAAATACGATTGAATACTTTAAAAACTTAAACAACCACTTCAAGTACTTCTCATCGCTGCCCTTGTTCAACAAAAATTTAAATTGTTCAAACATCGCCACCACAAATATACTTTCGTCTTGGTACTTGTCATGCGCTACATCGAGGTATTTGTACGGACTGCGTACACATCGCGCCACAACCTCATCAAACATGTTCCAAAACTCGGGGGTCATTTCCGAATCCAACGAGTAAATCAATGCCATTATTGGAGTAACCAATAAATTTTGATTAAAAAACATCTTGTCTTTTGATAGTCTATTGAGTAGGTGATAGATCTTGGTAGCAAAATTTGAGGTGATGGTAGACTTTGAAGCCAACTTGATCAATGACGTGTAGAATGAATTGGCGCCATTATTCTTGTTCCACCATTTGAAATCCTGATTTTGTAAATTCATATAAAGGTCAAGCATTGACAAGTCATGGTTAGACATTTCTGACTTGGAAACGATATCAGAAACTCCAGTTGCAATAAGCTTTTGTAGTGAGCTCTTATTGAGTGAAGATGGCACCAAAGTTTTATACTTGTTGATAATCGTCAATGCGGTTAAATGGGTAAGTTTTGATGGCTGGGTAGAAAGTTGCTGGGCAATCAATGTGACATCCGGCAATTGGCTAAATGCAAGACCGATCAATTCCTGTCTCAGATTGATCGCATCAATAACCTGCTCCAATCGCTTTAAAATGAAAAGAATCAATTGTAAAGTCAATTGCACTGTCAATCCTGTTTTCGAAGACAATCCTTCTACCAATGCTCCCTTCAGCAACGGCGCAAAAACTATGCTTTCAATAATAGATCTGAAATCGAACTTGATAAACTCAATGTTTGTGTCAAATTTGGGCACTGGTATCTGTAATACGTTCGTGTACAACAACGTATGAGAAATCCACCAAGAAGTCAACGACGGATCATGGTAGCCACCACCATGTTGAACAAGGTAATTCATGTATGGTGAGACTAATTCCTGACAATGCGATAATACTTTGACAATAAACTGCAATTGCTTGTTTGAATCTGTCGGTTTCAAACTTGTCAATAACGTGTAGAGCAATTTATTGGCCACCTTGAATTTCTTGTTATTAACTTCAACAATTACACCGACATCCGAGTTCTGAGTCCACAATTTGTCATTGGCAAATACTAATCCATTCTTAAAATCTGTAGTCACTTTTGTCATAAAATCAAGAAAAAACGGTTCTTTAATTTTGTTGAACAAGATGTTAGCTTTGTACATAAAACTATCATTGAGTATTTTACACTTTTGTGCTTTCTTAAAGTTGTGTTCGTCGAGCAATTTGTCGTTTAGAAATTGTATCAAATGCTGCAACAGGTTAATAGTGTCGTATTGTAAATACTTCCATATGTTTTTAACAATCTTTAGGTGGTTAGTTAATAAATCCAACCGATGGTAATAGGCAACATTGGAACACAAATCAATCCATAGTTTCATAAAATTCGATCTTATTGAAAACGCATCGTTTACTTCGCCGGCTTCAATTTCAATCTTACTTGGTGTCATCAACTTGGGTAAAGCCGGGAGTGTCAAATCAAAACTATTGAGAAATTCTTGTGCTATTGTTGAATCGTAGATGATTAAATGGTCTATTAATCTAATAGTTGGGTTGGTTGATGAAGGTTTTAAACTGCTCAACGCACGATAAGTGACGCGAGTGTAATTAATCAATATGTCCTTGGCGATATCGATGATGACCTGTCGTACTGGTAAAAAATTGTCCTTATTTTCAATGACTTTATGCAACACATGGTTCAACTTGTTAGTTATGTCAACAAATTCCTTGTGATTGTTAGTTGAAGAATAATATGACCAAATGGGCAATGCTCTGGCCAAATCCCCTCGTTGTATCAAATGGAATATCAGCTCCAAGTTGTCAGTGCTCGACTGTATTTGATTTAGCTGTTCAACAAGACGGTAATCCACATTGACGGATGGTGCTGAATATACCTTTCTCTTTTTCACTTCCGACATGTTGGTTGTGATTAATGGGGCGTTCTGATTAAGTATTTGGTTGTAAAATTAAATTTTCAAAATGTATCAGATGAGAGATGCGCAAAACGCTACCACAAATTGAGATGCAGAGAAAGATGGTTATTGGAATGTTCAGGATGAAGTTAGCAAGAAGTAGGAGAATATGGCTGCTTCGAATACCTGTTTACTATGATTGGGTTAAAGGTTATTGATGTATTTAGCCACATCTTCAAGGCGATTCAAACGATTGTAAGAAGACGCACGGAGTGTCTGCATTAAAGTATCAAAATAGTCCTTTGCTTTCTCAACTGAAGCGACTAGATTTCGGTAGTAGTTGGCTATATGTTAACCTACCTCTGCCAGAAGCAAGTGATGATCCGAGACTCAAATCATTGTTGACAGCTTTTGACTATTTTGAATGAAAAGAGGGAGACATGCGTTATTGGTTTTTAAAAGCAGTTTGTTTTATGAAACAATGCCTTTCGGTGATAACAATCTTGAATTCAGTAGAAAGGATTATATCTATTGCCCCACTCTTCTGCAGAGTTTTTACTTTGACTGAAGAACGCTAGTTTTTGCTGGGCATATTGTATACAAATGTACATGCACATGTCAAATGGGGAATGTATGGTAAAAGCCTCTACACATACACAAACACTCTCGTATTGAGAGTAGAAGAAAATAAATTACAATTCACCTTTAGTAAATTGCAGAAAGAGTAAAAGAGGTATTACATTGTCATGATTATGATTGCTGCGACTTTAACCACAACTGTCATAATAATATTAAAAGACTATATGCAGTACAGTGATGATGATCTTTTTGCGTATATTGTACAACACAGGAAATTTTTACCAAAAGCTTTAGTTAAGTGTAAGTATAAATTTTATTTTAAGAAACTATACGTTTTGCTCGGTTATAAAGGAAATACCAAAAAATAAAACATCAGACATCATCGAAAGAGACGGTAGAGGAACTCGGATCTTGTGTGATATGTTTTGTTGTAGTACAAACAAAGTCCTGCAAAAGTGTTCTTTAAAGCTTCATCGTAGAATAATGCTTTGTAATGTAGCAATTTCATTAGCAAGAGAAAGAAGTTTGTCTTTTTTTGAAATAAGATGTTATTGGTGGCTTTTATTATGATGAAATTGGTGCAAAAATTATGATGAAAGTCAAATGTTAAAAAAAAAGCAAGATAAACCAAAATAATAATAAAACTTCAAAGATTGCTGTGAAAAAGAGTGGGCAGCAACATTACCCACAGGAGCACCGTGATTGCTACTTCGTACTGTGTTTGCCAGTTACACACACTTTGTAGCTTCTTACTTTGACTTACAGTCTTTATTGTAAGTTTTGACTAGCTCGAAAATCAATTGTGCTACTCTGCACTACCATTATTTGGAAACTGTCAACAATGTCAAGCGACATATACACAAACTTCATGTTCTTCTTATTGAAAATAATATGTTATGATACTGTTTTTTATGTATTGTAGTCTTCATTAGCGTATCTTTTCGTATCAAACTCGAGCGAAGGTTGGAATGTATGATTTTACTGTTTTGTGCTGGTGTTTTGAGGAGAGAATCCTTACTCTATGATGTCATTAAGAGACATTATTTGGAAAGATTTAGAGTGATGAAAAAAATAAAAGAGAATAAAGTATGGGGTAGGTTGTTTTCGGTTGTTTCCAAGGCAAAGCAGACTGTTTTTAACCCACTCACCCCCTATTCACGAGGGACAAAGAGTTGGTCGGTGAGCGGTACACAGTACACCACTTCGTCTATTGTTGGTTTAACAAAAAAAAGTCGGACTTCAGTCAGAGTGAATGGTTCTTTATTGTCTTTTTGTTTTTTTTTATTTTGTTGATCCTTTGTTCAATGTTTACAATATTTCTTTGTTTAGTTAAGTTTCTTCGTTTGGCTTGTATTGTTATATCTTGTTTAAATACTTGCACTCTTTCTCAGTGTGTGTGTATAGTTGTTGCTTGTTGCTTGTTGCTTGTTACTATCAATAGAAGATTTTCTCGGCCTTTGTTTATTGTTTTTCGTTTACTCTTTAAATGTGTGATAAAAAATAGAGATTAACGTAGTCAACTTTTGGTTATGATACTGATCTTTACTTTCTTCTTGCACCTTAAGCATCAAAACTCGAGGATCACTTTTATTAAAACAATAACAATAACAATACAATACAATACAATACAATATACACACATATAAAATGACTGTGATTACATCATTAATATTTTCACTGTTCTCTTTAACAAACCCTCATTTCACAATAACAACAGTGTATTGTCTACATTGTATGTTATAACTCACACCACTTTTTTTTTTGTTATTTGCTGCTAGATAATATCGTTTCTGCTTTCCCTTCATCGTTTCATCTGTCTTACCTTTAATAGCAACTTTCCCTGTCTCAAACTCTTAATTACAACCGACATATATAAAAAAGTTGGGGGCATGTGTGTGTTCTGTATGCTTAGACGCCACCTTACATAATAGAAGAAAACTTCTTTTTACTAATGACCTGTGTATGTGTATAATATATAAAGAAGAAACATACGTTTTTGTTACAAAAGTGTATGTGTATTGTTTTGTATACAGAAATACTATTAATAACAATATACACAAAAAAATGTAATAGAGTACTGCATACAAATATTGAAATTTAGCTAGAGTAGTGTATACAAAAGAAGTTTAGTAATAGTAGTAAAAGGCATTTCAATTGTTCATTAAAATTGTACAATTAGGCTTTGTGTAGATTGTTGGTTGGTTAGTTCGTGAGATACTCTCTCTTTACGTATCTCTTCCTGTTGGGGTTTCCCCTCAATTAAAGTAAATCTATAATTGTCCATATCTCTTCAAAATTAGGGCAGTGTAATGTAACGTAATGATCTGTAAGTTACCATTTGTATATCCTACATTTATTTTGTTTACCCTTCTTTTAATTAATATATTTGTTTCTATTATTATACACACATTCTCTATAAATATATATATATATATATATATAATTTATTTATTTCACGATATTTTATTTTTCCATATTCAAAATCTGGCAACCAAATCTATCAATCAATCAGTCAGTCAACCAATACCACAGAACAGATAAGACCTGGCTCATCAACTGAGAAAAACTGCTATCACCACTTAGAATATAACAGCTTGGGAAGGATACTCATTAACCCAACTCAACCACCAAAATACATTACATCATCCAACCACAACCAGCCTTGATTCAGCTCCATTTATAGTCTGAAACCAAGTAACATATACACATAACTGAAGACAATTTCAGTCCGTTACCAAAGAGCATCATCTTCGAAATTAAAGGTGCACGGAAAGATTATCAAATAGAGAACCAGCATAGAACTAACAACACAGAGACAATCTACTTATCCCCAATCATCTTCTTTATATCAATCAATTACTAACCTCCCTTTATTTCAACCATGATGGTATGTATACAATTCAAGTTAATCTGTCTTTTAAACACACAAACACACACACCTGGAAGAGTTAGTGCGAGAAACACTGTCGTCATACAGTAGCAACAACAAGTACTACTGCTACACTTACAAGAAAACACAACAATGAATGTAATCTGACAGATTCTCACCTCAGGATACACGGTAGATTACTTCTGTCATCCAATCAGACGAACAATTTCCATACTCACCACCGCGTCTTTGAAACAAATACGACCACAACATTGTATGCTACAAACAAGAATGTCAAAAGAATAGGTTTTGTCCCTTCTCCTCCTTTCTCCATTTTCATCGGTATCACACTTTTGTGCAATGAGGCTTTTAAAGAAAAACCAAAACGCCGCCATTCTGTAATTGCACAAAAGAAGGCAATGCGAAAATAGGAACAACAAAACAACAACAACAAACAGCCAACAAAGAAATAAAAAACAAAAAAAAAATAAAAATAAAAATAAGAAAAGAAATTAACAAATGCATTCCGAAACAATTACACGACCATTACTAAACAATAAGAGAAAAAAATACTAATTTGGTAATAGCACATACTGCACTTTGCATTATATATATATATAACCAAAGCTAACATTCACACGACTGAGATGCTTTACTTTTCCTGAAGACAGATTACTTTTCAAAGAATACTACTAACAACACCTTTTTCTTTCTTTTAGAACTTACGCAAATACTTCAACACCCTTCCTACTACAGCTGTAACAAAGACAACTATTCATTCATCCCACTCCACACCAACACTTTCTAAATCAGATGCAAAAACTGCTACCAACGACATAATAATGCCCACCACAACTACTACTTCAGTACCAGCACCAAGCACCGACTACGCATCTTTAAACGAGGTTGTTAAGGGTGCGCAAACTCCTTCGAGCAGTACCTCGGCGTTTTTCACATTTGACGCTACATTGAACGAACTATATCCCAACCTACCTTCTAACTACAAATTAATAAATATTCTAGGTGAAGGTGCGTTTTCCACTGTTTACAAGGCAGTTGATACTACTCAGAATAAGCCAGTTGCCATCAAGATTATTAGTAAGGCTCATCTTACGTCAAAGCAGTTTCACAACATCAAGAATGAAATAAAGATTATGAAACGTACTCATCATCCAAATGTATTGCAATTGTATGATTCGTTTGACACGCCTGATCACTGCTTTTTAATCTTGGAGTATTGCAATGGTGGAGAAATTTTCAATAAAATTATAGAGTACACATACTTTTCGGAACCATTATCACGTCATGTATTTAAACAATTGTTATCGGCCATTGATAACCTCCACAAGTTGAATATCGTCCACCGTGACATTAAACCGGAAAACTTGTTGTTTAAAAAGATTCCATTTTTTGCAAGGTCAGTTGAAGAAAGTGAGAAACAGGCTAGGAAATCAGATGACGATTGCAAAGTTGATGAAGGTGAATTTAAACCAAATGTCGGTGGAGGAACAATTGGTGTTATCAAGTTGGCCGACTTTGGCTTGGCTAAGCAATTGATTGATGACCAAGACAACTCCAGTGTGCCAATGAAGACACCATGTGGTACTGCTGGGTACACTGCACCTGAGGTTATCACATGCAATGCAAGAAGTGACGGCGTTCACCTGAAAAAGACGAGAAACCAATATTCAAAAGCGGTTGATATTTGGTCATTAGGATGTTTCTTGTACACTATATTGTGTGGATTCCCACCATTTTATGATGATGACGCTAATGATGTTACTATGAAGATCCTTCGCGGGGATTATGTATTTTTACAACCTTGGTGGGATGAGATTAGCGATGATGCAAAAGATTTGATTACAAAGATGTTGGAAGTCAATCCAGAAAAGAGGATTACTATTGACGAAATCTGGCATCATCCATGGGTTGCACAAGGACAAAAGAGCGGCATGACCAGTAATGGAGACTTGGTGGAAGCTTCTCATTATTTTGAGCAAAATTACGAGGTTGACCATGTGGAGGACATTGGCAATGATGAATTGATTATTCCAATGTCAAACCAGCCTATATTATCGCCAAGAGCACATGCCATTAAAGTTGTGTTTGACAATCCAGCCATGCTTGGAAGCTTTAATGATGTGTCGTCTCAGTTTATAGAGAACATCGACGAGGAAGAGGAGGAGGAAGAAGAAGAAGAAGAAGATGATGATGACGATGATACAGCTCACATTAGTATACACAAAGTTCTTCACAGGACCAAAGATCACATTCCCACGCCCATGCCAAAAGAACTCAATTTTAAGAATGTATTCAACATTGATAAGTCACAACTTGATGTGTCTGGTGATGACTCAGATGACGACGTTTCCGAAGATGAAGTATCCGAATTGGAAGATGATTTAGCCAGTTTACAACTCACACCAAAACTTATGACGAGATCAAGAAATAGTAGTCAACCTCAATGCCAACAATATGCAGGTAAAATCTTGGATGAGGAAATGGATGATTATTCCAATTCTGATAATGAAATATCTGAATGGACGAGATCATCGTCAATTATTTCAGGTATCGAGTCATTCAAGTTGACCTTAACTGATTCGAACTTATTAGCTAGAAGGAAAAGTTCACGTAAAACGTCAGCAGTGACAACAGCAACAACGGATAAACGACAAGAACAACAAGTATCATAAAAAAGAGATAACTTTAAGATTTTAACGATTACAAGAGAATGGGCTAGAAAATGGTGGTTTTTTATAGGGTATTTATTCATTTCTAAAATATATTTTACTACTCGTTTAGAGAAAGAGAGATGCATTTGTAGAGAGTTTATCGGAGTTGTATGTGTATTGGGTAGCTCATTCCTAACGAAATATTGCCAATGAAAATTTTCAAATCTACTTTCTTTTTCTTCTTGTTCTTGTTCTTGTTCTTCTTCTTTAAACCATCAAATATCCAGGATATGAAAGTTTTGGCCCGATCTAGGACAAGCATCCAATGGAAGTCTGTCCTACTCCTATACGATCAAACATCTTTTTAAATTTGACGACCCGTTCTGGCAAGTCTACAAAAAGCAAGACTTTGTTAAATCCTGCAAAAATTTTAAATCTGTTTAAGATTTTTGAAATCTCGCCTTGTGATTTGATATTTGTAAATCAAAGAAATAGTGCATCATAGTACATCAGGGATACAAAACGTACAGGAGAGTTGTTTATTTCTTTCTTACCACTTCCTGGTGTCTCCAAGAACACTAACATTTTTCCATTTTTTAAGGCAATTTTTTAAGTAACAAATTTTCCGCCTCATTATCATTAGATCATTGAATCATTCTTCTTTATTGATAGTTTATATCATCTATATACAAAACAGGGTCTACCCATAATCTGAAAAAGAAACGGTGTCTGTCTAAATCCAACTTATTCTCAAACACACTCTCTCTCTCTCGTTTATTCTTCTTCACCACGAATAATCTCACCACTTAAAGGTTGCAAAGCGGCGAATTTCCGTTTCATTTCTTCTTGTTCACGATGCTCTAACTCGTTGGCTTGTTGTTTTTGCGTCTTTTTAGCTCGTTGTCGTTCAGCATCCTTTATTGGGCCCTGGCGTAATGCTGCTCGTTCCGATTGTTGCGAGTAGTTGATGAATACAAATGCACCGGCGGCAAATGCTATTGATGCACCAAGGGTGATTTTTGATGCGGTTGACATTAGGGAGTGTGGTGTGTGTAAAAAAATCGGAGTAGGTGTGGTTGGTTAGGGTTTTCGTTTTCTATTTTCTATTTTCTATTTTCTATTTTCAGGGTTTTTACGCAATCTGCATTTATTTTCTAGACACCAAGGTCTTTGCAAAAGTTGCTTTACACCAGCGTGTCTGTACTATGGTAATGGCCCTATATATATTTATGTCACCTACTACTACACATCAAGTCAGTTAATTGCAAAAAAATTGTGTGTCAAACTATCTCGATCAGTCCTCAAGACTTCAGCTATAAGTGCGTTTCACATCTATTGAGAATAAGAGTTATCCAATAAGAAGACATGACACACATCAAATGATATTCCGAAAGAATGACTAAAAACTAAATCCATAAACCTAGTGGCTACTTTGTTCCTCCCCTGATTATACTAGTCATTGAGAAAGAATGGTTGCATTTGGGAGCCAAGGCAAAGAACAGTTTTTAAGGAGTCCTTGTTATGTCATACATTATGTGATTCAGTTAGCTATTTGGCCAAATTATGGGGAGCCTGTGTGCCGGCAGTGTCGACTTAATTTTAGGAAAGCAAGCAGAAACTACTCATTGAAAAAGCAAAATTGAACTTCACGTTTACCTCAGCCCAATATTTGTTTACACCACAGTGATATCGATCACTGACCTTCCCTACCATGCAATGCAAGAGGTTTTCAATCGAACCAACCCGCATCAGGTGTTGACCTTAGCCCCATTGCATTCAGTATTGTAATATGTAACCAAGAAAAAATTATACAAAAATATCTACGTTCACAGGTCAGCACAGGTACAAACAGGAAAATATGAAGGGCTTGCAGATGGGACTAATGATTCATATTAGTATCCCAAGAATATTGACTACCACAAGATTGAGAGGTGTACAATAATTTCGATGGACACTCTAGGGCGGTATTTGACAGAGATGGATAGCCGATATGAAATTTATCGAGTATCACTGTCTCATGATTATATAATCAAAGAAAGGGAGCAAGGACAAAATAGGGCATTTTCGGTCTAAATTTAGTCACAAATGTGATTTTCTGGAAGTCAAATAAACACATTTGATGATGTCGAGCTGAATGCTTGACTACTTTTACGTCGCAGGGGTTTTTAGAATAGCTACATGGCTAGGAGTATTATAATCGATGGTATTTGTTGAATTTTCTTATTGTTTCCTTATTGGCCATTACCTGGTAATACTATTACGACTTTGCTTCACAATCTAAAACATACTAACACGTGTGAATAGACTTTTGTTCGTAGCTACAATAGTCAAGTGTTGGGTCAAATGGTTCAACGTAATGCAGTACTACTGTGTTATAAATCTTTCAATATAGTCTGCTAATGCTACATTTCGAAGTATAAACGGAAAGCGTGGTGCAGCATGCAACCTCAAATCGACGAGCTCTCACACTCCCTGTAGTACCTGAATAGATTTGGCTATAGTTCCTCTCTAAATAACATATGTCTCCGCTAATTCCTCCCAATTTGGCAATAATCGAACTTCTAGTCGAAGCCATGACGTTTACCTCACATCTTCTAATTCCCACAAAACTTGCCTACACTAAGTATAAGGTTAGCCACAGGTGTATACTTAACAGCAATTGCATAGATGTTTTTCATCACATACCTGACTTGACCTTTCCTTGGTGTTAATGAATACCCAATTCGAGTCACCAATTTACGATATTGTTGTCTATTTTGCAAAATGTTCAACAATGTTTCTCGCAACAAAAAGATCCATTTTTTTTTCCTTTTGCATCACAAGGTTCAACCCGACAATCCAAAAGACAGATATACAATTGTATCAGCCGGAACTCAAACCCATTGAACAACTTTGCAAATTCAGCAACTGCATATGAGATATCCTCTGCCATTGCCAAATAACGATGAGCACAAACTTTCACCATGATGACAGTTCGACAACTAATCTGTTTCAATCAGCAAATCTAAATCCTTCTAAAGATATCCATCAACCAAGTTTCTGCGAACAAGGAGACCGCTTTGATGGCGACGATTCGAGTGTTCCACATCATTCTACAAAATCGCAAGTTTCTAATTTGACCAGAACATTGCAATCCTCGTCCTCGGGTAACTCCACTTTACAAAGTCAACAAAATTTCGATGACGATCCCCAGTCGACGCAGAGCCACGCACATTCTACCGACCCACGAGAATTGATTACGGGAGTAGCATACGATAAAGGTGATGATGGAAATGCTAGCTATCAAACCCAGCACAGTGCATTCCCTCAACAAATTCCCATTGCTCAGAATTCTTACAAACACATGCCCATGTCCCACAATACACCAACTGCCGTAGGAACTTCATACACTTCAGCGCATTCATACAATCCATCGTTGCCCTCGACTAATAATTTTATAACACAACCCGAGTCATCATCGTTCCATGACCACACGGCACCTTCAAGCTTCCGGCCAAATACAATGCCACATGCTTTTCCAACAACAACTGTTCAAACTGACTCGGTGGTTCCAACTAAAAGTTCATTCTCAACTGCTTCTGGTGCGGCATCTCTGCTACATCTGACGTCTTATTCAATACCAGGCAATCAATTTCAACATCCAATGATCCATCACCCGACCCAGGTTAATAGTGCGCAGTTTGCACCAAATCAAAGAGTTCCAAATTCACTACCTACAGGCCACAAATTTGGTAACACATTTCCTACCTTCAATCAGCAGCAGCAGCAGCAGCAGCAGCAGCCACAACTGGCTCGCCGACTTCAGTCGTTATTGAATGCAGATAAACAAACTGGATTAAGTACTGCTTCTGCAACCACTCTGACGGGCTCGATCAATATCCCCCACAACAGCAGAATTCAAAATCTTCAACAAGATCAAAGCCATATCGGTTCTTTCCACTCAACGCCGCCATACTATGAGCATGTTCAGCAAAATACCCTGGGTCATCAACAATGGTCAGAGTACGCTCGCCCTGAACCAGACCATTATTTAACGTATGGTGAATTCCTTCAAGAGTTGAAAAAAAAGGACGAGCAAGAGCGACCTAATGCTGGAGAAGAGCATTTGAATATTGTTGAGTTCCCCGTGAATGACCTAATTGTCATGCTCTCTTGTTTATTGACAAAAATCATTGAAGCAAATGACAAGTTGCATCCCAATCATTTTGAAAATACCATTGCAATACGACAGAAAATCAAGGATGAAAGAAAACAAAAAAAGCTTCAACGTAAAAATAAGCAAAAGGAATACCGTCAAGGTACAATTGTTGGTGGGGTTGAAGGCGAAGACACTGTTAATGCCGGTCGGAATAAGGACGAAAGAGGGAATTATGATGGCGATCATTTCGGTGTCAGCATTCATAGTGAAGATCGTATGGACGAGGATGACGATGATGATGACGATGATCAACACGAAGTAAATGTTGATTATGACGATGATTTTGTTGACGACGAAGACGAAGAAGAAGACAATGAAATGAAGAACAAGTATTTGGCCAACGTATTGGCCTTCCACGGTACAAATGTTCCCGGTATTTCTCTCCATGCGTACTTGGCGAGAGTTTTAAAGTATTGTCCTGTGACAAACGAGGTGTTTTTGTCTTTATTGGTTTATTTCGATCGTATTGCTAAAAAGGCCAACAACTTGAACCAGAAAAGAAAACTGAGAGCCAATGGTGATGGCCATGATGATAGTGACACTTCAGAAGCTGAACAGTTATTTGTCATGGATTCATACAATATTCACCGTTTAATTATAAGTGGGATCACCGTGTCTTCCAAGTTTTTTCTGGATATATTTTACAAAAACTTACGATATGCCAAAGTGGGTGGGTTGCCGTTGGAGGAATTAAATTATTTGGAGCTACAATTTCTTCTACTTTTAGATTTCAAATTGATGATCAGTGTTGAGGATTTGCAAAATTATGGTGATTTGCTAGCCAGGTTTTGGAAACGTGAACAACTGAATGCGAGTGAGGCCAGTACTGGTGGTGATAGTGGTAACAATTGATGAGTTGGTTTTGATAGCCTTGTTTCGATTTAAACGTTTGTGTGTGTTATCACTGGCATTTGGCTGTGAGCTTTACTTAATTGACACTGCAGTCTGTGTATTTTTCAATTTGTAACCAAAATATATATGTATAAATCTATGTAAAATAGGCCAGATGGTTTTGCAAACTGCATTTTGAAGTCAAGCTAATCACATCCTCGAGCAAGTTGGTTTTAATGGACCTTTGTTTAGAGTTCATGCAGGGACCCACGTGATGTCCTATTAAGCTTCTTTTATTGAGCCAGCTTCCTTAGTAATCAATAAAGTATTGTGATGGCGCAGCTTAAAATGTTAACCCAGCGTGGTGTATATGCTTAACTTGCATAGCATAGTCGTTTTAAGCCTAATGGATGCAAAGACTAATTGCCTTTTCGGGTAATCACATTAAAAAACTTCAAATAATTGAGGCTTAACATTTTGGATCAAAAGAAGGAAAAAGTCAAAGAATAATTGGAAGAAATTTAGTTTTAGTTTTAGTTTTGCTTTTAGTTTGATCGTTGTTTGCCACGTTTGGAAATTACACTTTTAAAGAGAATACAATCACCGCTCAAAGTCTTGGGTTAATACTACCTCGCAGCAACCACAGGTCTTTTTCGGTTTCCAGATAGAACCCGTCTTGTATTAGTTTTGTACTGCTGAAGAAAATTCTCGGCTTTTGTAGCCACTCCCGGCCCTAAAAGCAAAACTCAATGTATTTATTTTTGTGCATCTTACTCAAAAAATAGACTTTTATTAGTACCTTACTCTGGTTAGAAGCCCATGTCCTTTAGCATGCACTTTATCAATATCATGTGCGTATAATCAAAAACTATATAACACTAAAGGGGGAGTTCAAGGTTGGCAAAAGATATTTTGAACAAGTGGAGATATATTGCAACCTAAAAATAACGAATTCGTATTAATTCCGAGAGAGGATAAAAGTAATGATATCGTAATTGGCTTTGTGTTGAAATTGTCCTGCTCTCCTTTCAAGTAAAAATTTAAACCATACTGCAGTTTTAATTTTGTATAAGGACCACAAGGGGAGATCTTTGTTTCTTTTTACAATGCACTTTACATTTTTACCAGAGGCTATCCGATATTACCATATAAAAACGTTTGATTCCAGGTTTTCGTGATTATCTTGGGGTACCGTATTTAGATCAAGAAACATCATCAAAACTGGACATATAACGCTTCCATCCTCCTTCTCCACCCCTTTACAATCGTTGTTGGTATCAGTATCCTAAATCCTACCTTCGCTTACCTTGCTATAACAACTTCACATTCGCACTGGTACAACTACTAAAGTAACACAGGATCAAACTATGGAAGCAATTATAAATCAGTTTCTCACGTCATGGGCCCCAGCTACATTGCCAACATCAACCTCAATTAGCTCCATCGACCCCACAAATATCCCGGGTTTGCTGGCAACAGCAGAGTCACTACGACAAGAAGTAGCCACCCAAACAAATAGCATATCGCTATACTTCCTTTCGCGGCATGCAAGGGCGGCTGCCGCTTCGTATACTATATTGAGTGATCAACAGGTTTTGGCATCTGCGACATCTGCACTTAATGCTGCAGCAAGCACTGGGGATGCAACTCCCTCCCTTGACATTGACTTGGCACAAATCACCCAAGAATTGTTCAATTCTACATTGCTATTGAAGAAACTAGAGTGGCAGTCTAATCTATATGCAATTCACCTTTCGGTCCCATTCAACTTGCTATTTGCCATATTTTTTGTTATATTGTTGTTGTTGTATTTCTATCTTGGTCTTATTAGAGGCAAGACAAAATACTTTTCCACTTGTTTGCTCTGTGGATGTGGTTTGGAAATTGCAGGATACGTTGCCAGGTCAATTGGGCATTACCACTGGTCAAACACTAACATCTTTTTGTGTCAAATAATTTCACTCACAATTGCGCCGGCTTTTGTTATGGCTGGGGTTTACTACTTGTTGACGCAATTGATTATTATTCATGGTGGCGCAGAATTCTCCATCCTACGACCCAATTACATTTCCTGGCTATTTATCTGCTGTGATGTTGCGAGCTTGTTCATTCAGGCTGCCGGTGGTATCACTGCAGCTGTCAAACTTCGCCTCTTTGAAGATACAAAGAGTGGTACCTACGTCATGGTGGGTGGAATTGCATTTCAAGTTCTTTCAATGACTTTTTTCCTTGCTTTGTTGTTTAATTTCATGTACCGTTTGTATTTCAGATCGATTGGGTTAAAGTTTAATATCGTCGCTTTTTGCCATTTATTACTCAATACCAAGCGTGGTCAAAAGATACGGCATGATTACAATTATGAGCAAAGATATGACCCTTCGTTTGCAAATATAAGACTGCGACCATTGTTTAACTTCCTACCGTTGGCAATTATACTAGCCTCCATTTTCATTTATGTTCGGTGCATCTACCGAGTCATTGAGCTATCGGAAGGGTGGAGAGGCTACTTGATTACACACGAGGCTTTTGTTCTAACGTTGGACGCCCTTATGGTGCTTCTCAGTTGTCTAACATTCATCCCGTTCCATCCAGTGATTGTGTTTGGAAAAGATGTTCAAATCTCGATACGTCAAAGCTTTGGTAAAGGCGGTCATGTAGATTTGCCGCCGGATATCATTTTCAAAAAGGAGTATTCGTACTCTAATGACGATCAAAGTAGTGACACGTTGAATGATAAATATCTGTACAGAGTTGGAACGAGTGCTGACAGGATTTCGGGCTCTCCAGCCTTGAATAATAATGGTTGTCAAAAGTATTCAAATCCATATTTGTCACCTGCACGTTTTGCCAATTACAAGTCTGGAAGCAACACTGAGAAGTTTGAGTGGCCAAAGTAGATCAAAAAAAGGAAAAAAAGAGAAGGTGTTATCTATTAAAATATGTCTATTCAAAGTAGAACTGCGTTATATCAAAATATACTAAACTATCCTTGTAATATCTCTCTTTCCCAGTCCCTCCATCAAAACCTGGCGTCTTGTTTATTTTGCTTGTGGTATCCAATCAACATTCTTGACGCAGTATGGACCAGAACAGCCACAAGTCTTTACCTTTGTCAAATCATCTTTATAGTCATGAACGATTAGTGAAGGGTGATATTTGGGTACTTCGAGTTTTGTCGATCCAGTAGGCTTTGCCCTGTGTCTCTTGTTTAACGTGTTAGTTAATAGTGAGTTTCCCATTCTATTTCGATTTCTTTTTAATGATTCTCAATGTAGCGCACAGTTTGGTGAGGGGTTTATATTGTGTCAGAGTGAATTTAGTGCAAGGATTGCTATATATATATATAGAGAGAGAGAGAGAAAGAGGACGTAGAGTGAGAATGACAAAAGGCTTATCTATAAACAGCTTTGCAATTTTTCTTGTTTAATGAGTCACTGATAAGAGAATTGCTGTTGCAAAATGGAAAAACAATTGTTTGCTTATGTAATTTTCTTTGTTGTCAGCCAATTTTGTATTCTGCGCAATTTATCTATCATGTCAGATCTCGATGGTAGGAAGCATTCGATCTGAAATGAGTCTTGTCAAGTCATTACGATATCACTAGCCACTATCAACCACCAAGCCTTGGTTACATTTTAATTTCCTTGACACACTTTCAGATTTTGTTTACTTCATTTTCTAGCAACGTTGTTTCCAACAGCTGATCCTCAGCCAACTGTTTCCAAACCTCCAAAAACTAAAATTGTATTGTCAGTAACTGCAAGTGTTTGTAGCGTTAGTTGACACACATACCTGCTTATTAACTCTTTCATGAACAAATCTTGAAAACAACACTCCAAAGGCACACCATCTCAACCCATGGCTCAATGCCTTACAATCGCTAATAAGAAGTTAGTATTCACTTGAATTAGTATCATCGGTGAGTCTCTGGCTTACATTATCATCTTAACCCCGTAGTTCCATGACACACTGGCAATCCATTCAATTTCAAAAGAAGGAATAGCTGCAGTGACCACGTTAGACTGGTACATTCTGTAAAACTGAAGAACAGCCTTTCCCTTTTCAGAGTCGAATGTGTCATCACTAATTTCCATAAAATACCTAATCCAGATAATCAATCTAGGCAAAAATGTAGCATCTGCAAAACCTATGGCACGGTTGATTATGGATAATAATATACTCAGTTTTGCGTGTTTAGCTAGTGAACGCTTGCAGTAAATGAGTAAATTTACGTACACCTCGTACATCTCAATAACATGTTTCGGTTTGAATGTGGAGCAATCCTCGATCATGGCCTGGATTTGTTCGGTTGATCCAATAATCAACTCGGCTTGAAACCTGAATGTACACAATTGCTGTATGCACTCGAAGCTATCATCTGATAACACGTCACTATCTCTAATTTCTTCAATCATAGCAACACCATGTTCTTTGATATAGGTCCAATCATCTACGCCTATATCCTCCTTTTTGCTAAGAAAGAAAAATGTCAAAATCATTGCTCTTGTTTTCCAAATAATCATTTTATCACGCCTAACCTTTTCAATATCGGGTGGAATTAAGTGAATAAAACCAATACATATCTGACAAAGTTGAACAGCAATCTCACATCGATTGATTTGTTTGCAAAAGAGTGCTATGTTGTAAGCTTTACTGGCACACCATTCATAATCGTTTGAATTGAATATTTGGCCCGTTACATGTGACGTATGGGTTGCGAAATTGCAGCTTCCTTTCAAGATCTGGCAAAGGTTTAGCAAATTGGACTCAGTGTATTCCATTTCGTTTTTTTCAATGTTATTGGAGAACATCAAGATGGCACACCGACAGCAGATGGGTAATATAATCCCAAACAGATTTAGACTCTGAATAAATTCTTCATTAAATTCCCTTGAGGAAAGGATATTCAATAGCTGTAAAAAGGCATTTTTGATAAAGTCATTGGATAGGTTATTCGTGGCTTCAATAATGCAGGCAGCTACAGCTAAAATGGCATTTATATTTGTGTTGCCGTCAACTAATCTAGTAAACTGTGCAGATGCATTTCCTTCATCCTTCATTAAAGTGAAGGCCCTAAAAAGATTGTATTGGGAGAGCATGCTACTTTCATCTTCGGGACCTAACTCTTGATGTAGATCCAAAACAGCTTGGGCGTTTCCAGAAAGAAGGTGGTTGTTTTCAATTGCTCTTATTATTTTCCCGCGATCTTGATTCTCCAGGTACTCCATGTAAAACAACCTTGAAAGCGATAATCTGAGCCAACCGGAGCTCTGGTCGTAGTCAAGTGCCTTATACGCAGCCATACCTTGTTTCCAAAGCAATGCGAGCACACTCTGTTTCATATTCATGTCTAACAGATGCTGCAAGCTTCTTTCCGCAAGTTCAATGAAAAGTTCCAACTCTTTGATTCGTATTTGCGGTTCCTCTTTCTGAGCTAATTCTGCGTTGACAACAAATTTTGTAATTACCAAAACCCCTGCTTGAAAACTGCTTGAATCAAGGTTTGTCAAAAGGAAGTCCAAACAATTGTTTACCCCTTTGAAGCTGTAGTGCACTTTTTGCTTCAATAGATTTAGCACTTTTTCAAAATTATCCGCTATGGGCACCGACATCACCATACGCATCATAACCTCATCGATGCTGGAAGTATCATCGGTATCACCACAAATCTCAAAATACAAGCCATACACTTCAAATCTAGTCGAAAACTGATTTTGAATGAGCTTCACCGCAGATAGAGCCCTTTCCTTGGATTCATTTGTGTCAAGGCTTTTGTAGCATTTTATCAACAAGATATAAGTTTGCAAGTACCTGGTCTTTATTATGCCCTGGCTTTCTTCGGTGATTACCTTCTCCAAGAATTTGATGGACATAGCAGCCAAACATTTTGCAGTTTCAAAAGTTTCCTTATTGTATAGATCCAAGGCAGAATTATACAAGATACGGCTTGTTTCTAAGACGAAATCCATTGCAAGGTGTGCCTCCAAGTGACTCAACCTGGCCTCGTAAACTTTTGCTGTTTCGTAGTTTCCAGAAACCACTTCAAAACTCAAGCTAAGAAGTAAAAACTTGGAATTGTAATCATCAATGAGACTTTTGTTGTCCTTGTCCAAATTGCAATCTCTGTCAATCGTCAACAATTTGTTCAAAATCGTTTCCGCGAAGTTTTGACATTTTTTTGCAACACCTAGAACGTTTGTGCTGATGGATGATGACAAAAGGTTAATCAAGCAACTCAAGACTGAAAGGGACCGATCTATGCTTGGATTAAAAGACTCGTATATGAGTAATAAAACAATAGCAAAGTATTTGACTCCGTGAAGTGTTTCCTTGTTTACGTTTAACTGCCCCCCTAAATTCCATATATCTGACCCAGCAGAGTCAATCAGCTCCTGCAAATTGGTTGGAAGCTGGACTAGGGAAGGGTCTTGGGTCACATTTCTTTGCATATTCTCGGCTATGGGGATTATCAAATCGATTTTCTTTTGAACTAACAAGTCTGCATTTCCTTCATACTCTTTGGAATTCAAGCTACTATAAATCTCCCTCCCCGTCTCTAATAGGCGATTTGTTAGATACTGTAAAAGAAATAGCACGCTATTGTACATCACATACTTATCAAGTTTATAGCAGTTCCTTGTAAGTTCGATACAAGTTGCTTCATTCCAGGGTAGTGGTGTAACTGGTCATTTATTTAGAGGATTGCAAACAGAATTTCGAATTTGGTTGTAAAAAAAAGTTAAGTACTCCCTCCGAGCAAAATCTCTACAAATCTACAATAGTAAAGTGAGCCTCCATCTCTCTCTCTCTCTCTTTGCATTATACGTGATCAAATTATTGTACATTCAAAAGCATGCTAACTATCCCCCTTTATTTATTTTCTACCAGCAGAAGCCTTCTTCTCCTTTTCTTGTTGGTCTTTCAATACTCTCTTGACAATCTTTTGTTCTTCAATCAAAAATGCTCTAACAATTCTTTCTTTGACACAGTTGGCACATCTTGAACCACCGTAAGCTCTTTGGACAGTCTTGTGAGTTTTAGAAACTTGAGCGTATTCTCTTGGTCTCAAGGTAGAGATACCAGACAAAGCGGAACCACAGTCACCACATTTGACTCTGGAAGCAGCCTTTTTGACGTGTTGAGCAACTAATTTTCCACCTGGGGTTTTAACAACCTTGATCTTGTTGGATCTGGTGTTGTCTATACATTAAAGTTAGTAACTTGAGCTAGACGTAAACGCATCAAAAAAGTTGATGTGATACTGTCAGACAGAGGATATAGTAATTTGCAGGGATGGTGAAATGTATCTGGAGATAGTGATCATCGCACAGTACCAAAGGTAACTCAATGCTGTGGTACAAATCTTGCAAAGAGGAAGCCCTCCTTGGTGGTACAATTGTTTTCCAATATTCTAGTAATCAATCCTTGATACTAATTTAGCCTAGTTCTTATTCATTCCCAGTAGGTCTGCCAAATTCATCGTGGAATCATCACTTCAGCAAAAAATACTATATCTCCTCCAAGTGTATCAACTAAAGTCCAGTTTGAATGCGCTGGGTCAATATGAAGTAGTGCTTGAAACATACATGGATTTCTTCTTCTATAAGTAACACGTTGAGCCATTGTTAAGGTGTATTATGTCGATGGTGTTGGTACGTGGAAAAGGTCTCTTCTGTAAAATTTTGAAATTTTCTGTAATGTAGGTTCTGTCTCGTTAGGATGAAAAAAAAAAAGGACTTTTGTGCAATGACGGCTCTACTGCGGTAAGGGTGTTTTGCGTTGAAAAATTTTTCACCTGACCTCCTGTGACTGCTTTTTTTCTTCTTGTTTGGATGAAGTATTCCATTGTACACTACCTTTTCAAACACACGCTTGGAGCTCCGCGTAATATGACAAAACAGGCGTGAATATATTTTAGATGAATTCGGAGCAGCAATATCGCCTAGGGTATACGGTGTAGTCTTCCTTTCAGTTTGCGTTGTAAGAGATCTATTGTAGTATCATTGGCTCCCTCCCCCTGTCTTGCTTAGACCCCTCTAAAGAAAATTCATAAAAGAGAAACATATCTACTATGATTGCCAGGTTGCCGCCTCCTTTCCCCATATTCTCTCCCATTCTTGCAACAGAAATATATCGGTAGCGCTGGTTTACAAAGAAGTGTCTTTTTGGATAATATTCATTGAATAACTGTAAAGACTATGTGCTTAATCAGAGCTTACAATTTGGAGTCGTCCTTCTCAACTGCAATTGCTTCTATCTCCAATGGAACTCCCAATGGCAATTCCTTGACAGCAACACACGATCTAGCTGGTTTATGCTCGTTAAAGTATTTGGCGTAGACCTTGTTAAAGTCGCCAAATTGGGCATTCATATCAGTTAAGAAGATATTAGCCTTGACGATATGCTTCAAAGAAGAATTTGATGCTTCTAAAATGGCAGAAACGTTTTGAATTGCTTGTTCGGCATAGTCTTGAATTGTTGAAGACTCTGGTAATGGCTTGTTATCAGCAGTGTAGGGAATTTGACCGGAAACATAAATAAAGCCTATAACGAATGTTAGTATCGTATTAACAATTGAATTGGGCAATTGAATATATATCCACGACTGTGTAGTTTACATACCGTTAGCCTTGATTGCTTGTGAGTACGAAGCAGCAGGTGGAGGAGCTTGTGAGGTTCTCACCTTTAATTGAGGTTGTTAGTATCTCAAAGTTCGTGAATTTGTTTTCGCTCTTTGACACATACGGGGGTAATTGAAGAATTGAATCTTTTGGCAGACATGATAGAAGACCTGAAGGATTGTGCACTCAATGTGTTCTTAAACATTTGGTAAACTTCTTCAATTATAAATGAATTTAAAAATAAAATCTAAGTGAGAATCGACTCCTCAGTTTGTTTGCCCTTACTATTTCTTTTTTTCCGCTTGGCGGAGTCAAGAGCCGCACAGAAGTCGAGAAAGAAGAGAGAGAGTATTGTTGACTCAGATTAGAAAAATGTCAGATTTATGCAGGTACTTACCGCTATTTACCGAGTCTTTTTCGATTTTGCCTTCTTTTTGGACTTTGACTTCGACTTCTTCTTGTTCTCGTTTCTAGATTCTCTACCTTTTGTCTCATCGCCATTTGACACCGCATTTCTAGATTCAGCCTCTGATTCCTCAGCTTCTGGAGAATCCAAGCTCTTACCTGAATCAGCTACATCACCAGAAGTGATAACAGCCTCAAACTTTTCAAACAAATATTCGGCAAACCTTTCAATCTTGCATAGTGTGTTGAAATTTGCCATAAACGTATGGAAATCCTTCTGAAAAGTACTCGATTTGCTTATTTTTCCCTTGCTCAAAATAGCCAACAAACCAATCTCGATTTTTCTAGCAAATTCATCAATTATTCTTGAATTGAGGGAATTAGCGTCTATATCGTCGTCAATTTCCAGAGCAGTCATATCTTTATATTTCACCAATAGCTCTTTTCTTTGCTCAGGATCAATAGACGATTCATCCTTAACGGTCTCTACACGTTGCTCATTTTGCAAGCTTTTAATCCTAAAGTACAATTGTCTAGCTTCCGGGACTTTTCCAATCCACCCAATCAATAACACTTGTAACTCGTTGTTGTAATTATGGATATCGTCTTTAGAGCTTTTGTCACCAATCTTGATGATATTGAGCTTCATTAGTTGCGATATCATCAAACAGAGAAGTATCATCAACTTCTTTGCTATTGATTCGGCCAATACTACTTCATAGCCATCATCAATTTCAAGACCTTCATTCGCAGACAAATAGAACGCACTATTGGTGAAAAACTCATGCAAAAGCATCAGCTGTTCCACCTCACTCAATATGACTTTGCCACCTTGTCTTGAAAATATGTACGGGGAGGACGTGTCTGGACTACCTCGTAGTCCAACGGCAAGTTGAAATACATAATCTATGAGTAGATTCGACAAGTTCAAATCATGTGTGATAAACCAGATCAATAATCGACGATGTCCGTTGCACATGAGCATTTCATCCATAGCTGCCCGCGCTAATTTTGAGTTGGTCTGTAGCATAAGCTCAAATTTAGTGATACTGAAAATGGGAATGAGCAATTTGTTGTTGTCTTGTGCCTTTTTGATGTCATTCTCCAGAGCTGGAGACGACCAGTATTTGTGAATTAAATCGGGAGTAATGGAAGTTTCTCTGCCCTCTATTTCATCCTTGATTGCCTTTGATATCGTATTAATTACCAGCTGCCCAATCTTGGCTTCTGCCTCAGCACTGCCTTCAATAGAAAACCCAGAGAGAAATTCAAAAGTAAAATACAACTCATCCCATGTTGTGAATAGGTCGTCAGACTCAGTTTTATCTTGCCCACCGTCGAAAGCAGCAAATTTCTCAAGGAACATTGGGTTGAAGCGCACATTTTCGCCTCTTACTATGTCCCGCCAGTCTCGCCCCTCGTCGTCAAATTGAATATCTATAGCCTCTTGTTCTGCCAACTCGTCCTTCGCTATTGTGTTCAAATCAGGAACAAGGCTCTTTTGATCATTTTCGTCTACGTCATCAGCATCGTCTATTTCATATTCGAGCATGTACTTAATATCTTCGTCAAATCGGTCAGCGTACTCTAAATCAATTAGTACGTCGCCCAACTCTGCTATTCCCTTGGATCTGTTGAGCTTTCTTACTGCCTGTTCCTCATTGACAGAGGGCTCCTCTATAGGACGATGTTGCTCGCTGGTAAAGGAAGTTGCCGAATACACAATCAACAAAGCTATCATGACCAACCTCATATCAACCAGGATTGCGCCACCATTGGTAGTGGTTCTTGCCAAGGGTTCGATAAAATTCAAAATTGGTTCATTCTCCAAGTCCATTGCTCCATCGGCAATTGATTTGATAGTTTCCTGAGATAAATCGTAATCGATCGCCAGAGATGGGTTTTGGTTTATTATCCACGCAAGCACGCACCGCACTGAGCTTGAGCCTTTCAAAACTTGGATTATTATCGAAGGTGTTTCTTCTTCTTCGTTGTTTTCCTGGTTATTAAACTCGATGCGGCGGTCTATCTCAAGACCAAGCAAAATGATATTGGTATGGCACTTCCAAAGTTTTATCAAGTAATGAAGGTATGGGTTCATCGCTAGGTTAGACGTTCCAGCACCGGGAGAAAACATCTTTTGAATCGACATAACAAGAACACATGCCATGGAATACAAAAGTTTCAAATTGAGCTCATCACCCGAGACTGTGGTTTTTGGTGTCCACTCAGCAAGGGATGTTTTCCAACTCCCTTCGCTATTGTCCACGAATCTCAATTTCAACTCATCCGACGCATTCAATAAATCATGTATTAGTCGAAGCAATGTGAAGAACTTTGTTGATATGTCAAACTTGATAGAATCGATTTCGATGTCATGTGCATCCTTAGCTTCACGGTAAAACGAGTACAGAAGAGAAATAAGCAAATCTGATATACAACTGACACTTAAAACATAGTCTTCTGTCTCCTCCGGTTGAGTAAATGGGTCGCAAAGGGATATTACAGTATCGAAAATGAATCTTAACAAGACGTCGAATAATGGTACATTTAATAAGCTTCTAATATGATCATGTCTTTTGTCAAAATTTTTCACGGGGCCCGTCGGTGGAATAGCAAAATCATATTCAACTGTATCTATCTCTTCCTCGACTTCTTTATCCAACATATCATGTCCCAATAGAGTGTCAGCCTCTCTCTTTCTTTCTTTCTTTCTTTCTTTCTTTCTTGTGTTCTTTACTACAACTCTGTTTAGAAAATGGGAAAAAAGCTGGAAATAGTTTCTTCAAACACGCTACCTTCCAGTAAAAAAAAAATGTGCCTCATATTTCGTCTACAAAAAGTCTACTACTAAGTATATATGCCATTGCTAAATTAGTTGTATTCCTGAACATTGAATATCTGTTTAAGACCCTTCCCGAAAATACCTCGAACACTCGATGACCTATTTCTGGAATATGCGACTAATATAGCCAAGCTAATTGAGAAGACAAAGCTTTCTATTTTCAAGTTATTCTCTGAAGGTTCGGAGGGGACCAATGTACCCAATCCTCTCGGAGCAACAAACAATGCCAACTCTTTTCTCCTTTGCATTGTCTCTACGAATGACGAAAAACCACACATAATAGCCCCTGAAGCTGCACAAATAGTATCGTCAAATCTGGGTCTTGGGATATTGGGAAACAATTTGGGTAACAATCTTGTTCTCGCCAAACATACTCCATACCAATAAAGGCCAATGAATGCACCCAAAAAACATGAGGAGCGAAAAGTGGACTTTATTGCCCTGAGCAATCTCGCTGAAGTCTTTACTTTCAGCGGGAATACCAACATGAACAAATTTAGTGGTCCATATACCGTAACTGCAAACTTAAAGCCTCTCCAGAATCTCCACAATGCGTGTAGCTCACAGCTTTTGCACTTGAAAGCGTGTACGGCTTCGCAGTTTATTGGTTGATTTATTACAGTATTTCCTCCCCTTGGGTCTTTACCGTATTTAACAAAGTATGGGGCTAAGTAATCCTCATACGGGCCGTGTTGGCCATAAATCAAGTCCTTATTCTTAACCAACCTTAAAACCTCAATAAAATCAGGGTCCATATTGGCTGCGGACGTTATCCACTTGGAGTAAGCAGGCGGTAACTTCTCTGGATGATAAAACCAAGAAAACATAACTAAAGTGCTGCTGATGATAAATAATAAAGCATCTCCGTACTGGCTAATTCCTGCAGGTGTAATATGGGACAATGTGGATGAAAACACAGTATCTAAGGCCCGAGTGGCCACCAACAAAGTGAGATCTAGCGAATTGTATCTTCCAAAACCAACAACGTGGCTCTGGAACAAAGGGAATGTAACTAATGCTGAAGCCAAGGCTGATGCTAATGTCGAAACAAATAAAGCTGACGAAGGTCTCTTTAGGAATCTAGACTTCCTAAGAAGACCGTACACTATGGGCTCCAAGACGTTAATCCCGGTGATCAAGCTAGCAGCAAACATTGGGAACTTGTACGGGTGTAACGCTTTCACCATAGTCTTTTTCATTCTTGGTATTATCCTGCCATATTTTCCCTTTTTCACCCCACTTGCAATGGCTTTGATTACCTTTGGAAGTACTAGGTAAAGATACGCGTAAAGGAACGCCTTGAGCGACGGCTTGCCTACCCGGTTGATAAGAAGGTGAGCAAGTAGGACATTTCGACTCTTTTTGGTCAAGTTAGCATCCATAGTACTTATAGTGATTTATACTCTAAATATGCAAGGTTGTTGGCCATTTTTTAGAGACATCTGCATTGATTATGGTTTATTTTGAAAATGATCTGAGTAATATTTGAAAATAATAAAAAAAAAAAATAAAATAAAAAAAGAAAGAAAAAAGGAAAATACGATTTAACCTCGGCAGGATCTTACGATGGAAAATGCAATTTTCTTGTAAACACTTGTTGGGTATTGGTTGAAATTTGTGGGTTTCTTTCCGTTTCAAGGGTAGTGCAACCGGATTGCAGGCGTAGATGTCATTGGAATTGTGTTATTGGGACTTTCTTATAGTGTGCGTTCATGGAGCGCTGTCATTGCTGCAATCTGACAAGCAAATATTATACATCAAAAGTTGACTGTTTGTGCTCTCTTTTCCACAGTTTCTTTGAGAATAGAGTCTAATTGTACTAAAGAGCTTTAATATTGCTCTGGTACATATTTCAAGAGAAACGCTATGTTGGGTTTTTCAATATGCGCGTTTTGTGGCTTTGTTGCACTAAACAGAGACCAAAAACAATTACGACATTTCATGTCGTTCTTTAGTTCTCACAAAAAAAAAGTCACTTCAAAATAATGTCGCGTAGTTTGTTTTGATGCGTTGTTCAAAGTGAGGTTACCAAGAAACAAGTAGTAACTGGGTCGGCTGACTTGTGAGCTGGTTTTACCAATTAAGGGCAGATCACTACTGTTTGTCTTTTTGGGTTCATTTTGATACACTATTAACCAGTCGTAACTATATCAAGCTCATATAAACTCTTACAGCAACATTAATAATTTCTTTCATTATTCTCTGATTTTAAAAATCAACAAAGCTTCTACCTTTTTTTTCCATTCTTTTTTTTTTCCAAATTCCACACAACGCCTGTAAACTGAACTACAACTAGAATCAAGCTCAAATCGAATTTCAGCACGAACCCAATTGAATCACCGAAACTTTCATTGAGATAACAAGGGTGCAAATATGGTTAAAATAAGTGAAATTAATCGTACTTCAACTTTTGCCTGGAGTCTGGACAGTCTTCCTTTGTTAGCCACTGGAACTGTCGCGGGGGCCGTTGACATTGACTTTAGTTCTTCAGCAACATTGGAAATTTGGGACATATTTTCACCAACAAGCAAAGACAAACCACTTTTCTCTGCACTGGTTGAGCACAAATTCTACGCCTTAGCATGGTCAAAGCCATTTGACGGGAGATCGAAAGGATTGTTAGCAGGTGCTTTTGAAAATGGAACTGTTGAATTTTGGGACGTAGCTACGATGATCAAAACAAAAGACCTTGGAAAATCGTCTGTCCATAAATCTGACAAACATACTGGCGCCGTCAAATCATTGCAATTCAACCCCATCCAGCATCATGTGCTTGTGACTGGAGGCTCCAATGGGCAAATTTATATATGGGACACCAAGAAGTTTACCGAACCGTTTGCACCGGGTCAAGCAATGACGCCAATGGATGAGATAAGTAGTGTTGCTTGGAATAATTCAGTAAGCCACATTTTTGCAAGCACTGGCAACAGCGGATATACATCCATTTGGGACCTTAAAAGTAAAAAGGAAGTATTGCATCTTTCGTATAACGGGCCAGGAGGAAGAGCAAACTTTTCCCATGTTGCATGGCACCCAACGAAGTCTACGCAATTAGTTACTGCCAGTGATAATGATTCTTGTCCTTTGATTTTGACTTGGGATTTGAGAAACTCAAACGCTCCAGAGAAGGTGATTGAAGGGCACAAGAAGGGAGTTTTGTCTCTCGACTGGTGTAAGCAAGATGCGAACTTGTTGATTTCATGTGGAAAAGACAATGCCACTATATTGTGGAACCCCATGGAAGGGAAGAAGTTGGTAGAGTACCCAACAACCGCAAATTGGGCATTCAAGACCAGATTTGCTCCATCGGCACCGGACATTTTTGCTACCGCTTCATTTGATGGAAAGATCACTGTGCAGACTATTCAAGACACGTCACCACCGATGTCAACCAAAGTTAATGCATCAAACAATGACAATGACTTTTGGAATGAGCTATCCGTCACCGAAACTCAACAGCCAATTTTTGAAGTCAAGCAAGCGCCGGCTTGGCTCAAGAACCCTGTGGCTGTGTCTTTTGGGTTTGGATCCAAGTTAGTATCTGTTGAAAGTGTAAACGGAAAGTCCATCGTTAAAATTGAAAAGTATCTGGCTGGATTTAAAAAAGAGGGCAGTGACTTTGAGAACTTGAAAAATGGCAAGTATGAAACCATTATTGAAACTAGATTAAATGATGGGACTGTAAAGGGGAAAAACCAAGTCGATTGGGAGATATTGGAAACTTTTTCCAAAAGTGGAAAGGATAAATTGTTTGAAACTGAGAACGATAAGGAAGAAACCGAGGCCAAAGGAGAGCCTCAATTAGAAAACGAGGATGGTTTGCGCGAAGATGTCGCTGTCAACACAGAAGGCGATGCCGATTTCTTCGAGCACCTTGGTAATGGCAAAGTAAAATCCAATGGTGACGATTACGTACCTACTGGAAACTTTTCTATTTTTAGGTCAAACGCATCTGACGCTGACAAGAAATTGATCAATTTGATCTTGAGCAACAAGATTGAAGAAGCGGTGGAGTCTTCTTTGGATCAAAAAAAGTTGGTTGAAGCGTTAGTATTGGCATTGGATGCATCTGAAAATGTTAAGCAAGCTGTGAAAACCGCCTATTTCAAAAAGCACAAGGAGGATAGTTTAGCCAGGGTTATCTACAATGTGTCTTCGAGGAACGTTACTGATCTTGTTGTACATGCCAATGTTCGTGATTGGAAAGAGATTGCCAAAGGAATAGCCGCTATTTCCACAGACTCTCAAGATTACAATAATAAGTTGTCTGAGTTGGGAGATCGTATCTTGAATTCAAGTGATGGAAAGAGAGAAGATGCAATCACATGTTACTTGGCGGGTGGTGCTTTAGACAAATTGGCCAATCTTTGGTTACAAGAATTACCAGAGTACGAATCAGAGTTGTTGCATTCTGACGCAAAAGAAATTTCATCGCCTTCCGAAGCGCGTTTACATGTTTTGACAAACTTTGTTGAAAAGATTGCCACTTACAAGTTTTATTCCAAAAATGATGGTACTATCACGGGTCCACTGGCTGAGCCTATTTCGAAAGCGTTGTTGGAATTTGTAAATCTCGTTTCTGGTTCAGGTGAATTTGAATTGGCGGAAAAGGTTTTACAATTATTGCCAAGCGAGCTTGCTGGAGTTGAGAAAGAAAGGATTTTAAAAGCCACTGGAAAAGATGTTAGCTCCTCAGTCAGAGCTTCGGGTGCAAACAAGTCCTCCTCTAAAACTCCAGGTGTGGGAATTGAGCAAAAAACTGTAAGACAAGCTTCTGTTGCCAAATCTAGAGCTCCTTACCCAGCTGCAACCAATTCAGGTTTACAACAAGAAGGCTTTCAATACCAAACCCCTCCAGTTCCTACTCAACAACCAGCGGGATTTCAATATTCAAACCCACCATTATCTCAACAGCCTCCAGTAGCTTTCCCTCAGCTGAATTACCCATCGGCGGTGCCCAAGACAAATCCATATGCAAAACCCAACCCATATGCACCAACAAACATCTACAAAGCTGCATCCCCTGTGGCCACCCCTACCGCATTGCATAATCCATCGGGAGCCCCTCCACCACCTCCACCTGCTGCTGCTGCTTCTTCTTCTTCTTCAGCTCCTAGAAGCAGCAAGCTGGAAACTGATGGGTGGAATGACTTGCCGGAAACATTCAAACCAAAGACAACTGCTCCACGTAGGGCTGCTGCTGCTGCCGCTGTGGCTGTTGCTAGTCCAGCTCCTGGTACTGTGCCCCTTGCATCTGTACCTCCATTGCCAACCCAACAAAGTCAAACGAGCTTGAATACTTCCTTTGCCCCTCCGAAGAGAACAGTCTCAACAACGGGTTTTGCACCACCACCAAAAACTAGCAGCCGTAGCGCATCTAGAACTTCAATCCCAACTCAACAAGTGCCATCGCCAAAGCCAACCCCAACGAGCAAATATGCCCCACCACCAGGTTCTGAACAGCCGCCGCAGCTGGGAACTCCAAATTTCGGTGCGCCACCAACAGCTGCTGCATCTCCTCATGCGGTTAAGAAGAACCCATATGCTCCAACAAGTGAACCAGCACCAGCAAAGGTTCCGTATGCATCCCCTCCTCCATTAGCTTTTGGAGCACAGCCAACGCCAGCCGTTGCACCACCAAAGAATCCATACGCTCCACCTCCACAAATGCAGAACAACTTACCCCATGTATCAGGCGTTCCAGCACCTGATGCGGGTTCAAGATTTGGAACTGCAGCTCCACCCCAACAGCCATTTGGAATAAGCCTGAGCACTCCGGTTCAGCCACCATTCACCCCAGTGGCACCTCCCCCAACTGGTCCGGTACGCCCACCTGTGTCGGTGAACAATCAGCCACCAGCTGCTGCTGCTGTCCCTGATAGATACCCTCAAGGTGATAGATCGCATATATCCGAAGAGACGAAACCAATCTTCACTTCTTTGACCAAGGTCATGGAGGCAATTAAACCAAATATTCCAGAAAAGTTTGCAAAACATAGCGCTGATATGGAACATAGATTAAACATCTTGTTTGATCATTTGAATAACGACGATTTGTCCAAGCCCCTTGCCGGTTCTTTGAAAGAGGTCAGTGCTTTGTTGGAGGATAAAAAGTTTGACGAAGCTAATGCTATCGACGTTGAAATTTCTACAAATTTTAGTGACGAGTTAGGTAACTGGCACACGGGTCTCAAACGTCTTATTAGAATGGCGGAAGCGATGTATTAGAGTTACAAGAATAGTGGTTTCCATTTCGGTGCGTTTTAATTGAATGCTATTAATTGATATCTTTGAAAGAAAACGTAGAGTCAAAAGCATACTATATTTGTAACTGTAAAGACAACAAAATAAAACTTTTTTTCCTCTAATCTAATCTATTTCTTAATAAAAACTAACTTCAGCAATCTTGGCCCCACCATAGTCATCTTCAATTGGCACTGTATTGTGAATGCCATCTACTTCAAGTAAAAGGAACCTGCTTTGCAAATTGATATCCAATGACGTCGTATTATGTCGTACAGGTACCAATACTTCTTGAAATTCTGCACTTGAAAATGGTGCATTTATGGGGACATCCTCTGAGTGCACTAGCTCAAATACATCGCTTTGATTAAGCAATTTCTCTTTGGGGTTGGCAAAGCGATAATTTTTGTAAACTGGGTTGCCAAAATCCACCTTGGCTAAAAAATCAGTGACAGCGTTGAATTTTGTGTCTGCATATTTCAGAAGTTTAACTTGCTTGGGCGGTCTATCAGCCCAGTTGAATGTGACACCGGATATGTTTTTAATTGTGTGCAAGTCTATCAACACTTTTCCAGTTGTATCGTTATACTTTACCTGCCATCTAGTAGTATTGTCACCATCATTAATCAGAAAAGATGAATCTCCGGGAGCACTCTCAGTGATGTTATAAAATGTGGCCAAACCACATTCTGATAAGCTGTCCTCCACATTCTTGCTCGGTTGAAATAACTTGAATGTTCTTTCTTCATTGTCCTTCAATTTGTATGTGCCGTGTTCAGGGTTTCTATCAGCCATTGTTATAGTTATGTAATTGTTTGCCCTCTTGTTGGTCTTTCCTTCATTTCGAATCACAAATTCCGAGTCTGTAATATTCATCGAAATTGTATGGTTATCATAATGAATACCACTGTACTGAACACCATTGCCTAAACATGGCAAAGCAATTGGGTCCAAATTCAACGACCTCGACATTTTTCCATTGTCTATGGTGTAGGTATGTCTCAACCCGGTCAATCCGTGTATGACGGCTTGTACAAACCCCCCATGGGCAGTCAAGAATGGGAAAGCCGGATGCGTACCTCCATTTGATTTGTAATCATCGTTATTTTGCTCAGAAAATTGTACAAATGGTCCTCTCAAGTATGGTTGGATTGCCCTGTGCAAATATGATTGAGATGCACAACCACTAGAGGCCAAATTAGATGCCACAATGGAAAAGATTGAAAATGTCATTGCTGGTCCATAACTCACTTGCTTTCCAGAATAGAATTCCATATTTGTGTATGCCTGGTCAGTATCAACCAAACTATTCTGTAATGGATATGTTAGTAGTACAACATCGGCTTGCTTAATTCCTACCGACGAATTCATTCCTGAATACTCTAATGTTATGTTCTGTGAATTGTCTGCTGTTGGAAGATACATTTTTTGCGAGATTTCAGCAAATATCTTAGGCATATCGACATCAAGTATAGCACCAATGTCATTTATCCAATTCATTAGTAGTGCAATACCGGCATTTGTATAAGCTCCATTGTCCACGTGATTTGCATATTCGTCTGGATCTGTGAGATTATTGGTGACAAACTTGTCAATAGTATCGTTGTAGCTTGTTACATAATCGGAGTAGAACTTTGCCGCATCATTTATCAAGGGGTAGATTGTACTTTCCAAGTATTGCTCATCAACTGCTCCACTTATATATAGCTCCCACGCAGCCATAGCAATAGCTGAATTGATATGGTATTCATAATTCAAGCAAGGTCCTGTGGCAGTGCAATTTCCAAACCTTCCACTTGTCCACGGATAAACTGCGCCCTCACATCCTTGAGGAGTATTGTTCAAAGCCTGCTGGTGCGTATGCATTCTGTAATTTACTATGCTTTTTGCGTGGCCAGGATTGAGAGCTAATATGGCATTAAACATCCAAAAGTCGGTATCCCAGAAAACCATGCCGCCATAACTATCTGAGCTTAAACCACCCACACCGAGGGCTCCAGTTACCCCTTGTGCATCGGAACGCGTATTAGCGAGCAAATGGTAGGCCGAGGCCTTGGACCCTAAATCAAGCAATGAATCATTTGGAAACGTTATCGTCGAGATTTTTCCCATCAATTCCTTCCATGCTTGCACGTGAGATTTAATTATCAAGCCCAAGTGTTCAAACTTTTGCGAAATCTGCTTTGCAAATTGAAGGGTATCCCTAGTGGTTTTCAATTTGGCGGGATCAAGGTCTGTAGAAACAATCCCTACTGTCTTTCCTAATTGGGTGGTTTCTTGGGAGAGTAATCGAATCATTGAACTTTGCTTGGTTTGCTTCTTTCTTGATCGACGACTTACATTGTCAAGATGAAGCGTTGAATAAATAGCACCAGATATGTAGTCCAAGTTATCTGGCAGAAACGACACATAGATACCGGAATCATCGTGGCCAATCAGATTCAACTCACACCTTTGTGCTGTATCAAAGTTCAACTCATCTATCACGCTTAGTTCGACCGTGTCATTCCCATTGTTCTGGATATCCACCTTGACCAAACCCAAATTGATTTCAGACCTGTGAGCAAGTACAGTATACTTTACATCTAAAACCTCTAGCCATGTAAATTGAGTGGTAACAATCCCAGTAGACAATGACATGTTTTGAACATAGTTTGTTATTTGCCCTGTTCCTTCAGGCAAAGCCGGGTCTAATGTATAATTATTGTCGCCCTGTTGAATGACCAACTTTAATGTAGTCCACTGAGGGATGGCAGATATGACACTTTCATACCCATTTTCTAATAGTTCAGGGAAATTGTTTCCCGTTGTATTTTCTTGAAGGTTGTAGAACCCAGCCATAAAGGCTCCGGAAAACCTTTTATCAAACAACGGCCATCCGTTGTACAAATCATCTTTATTTGAATCGGGAGATTCAGTTAGTTGGTCGTAGGTAAACCCCTGTCCCAAGTTGGGTATTCTACTGCCAATATACCCATTAGCAACATATGGCTGGTTTTGATACTGATTGTACTTGGAAAACTCAATTGTTCCAACCACATTTAACTCTCGATCATAAAATGCGCTTTCGCCAAACTGTAACTGGCTAAAGATTTCTTTGTTTTGAAAGCTATTGACAAAGTCGCCGAGGTTGGAGTCTGACTGTTGTAGTGTGTATCTTTCAGTACGGGGTAAAACGAATGGAAATGCTTCACAGTACTTGGCATTTAATAAATGGAGACTGTAAAATAGTAAGAAGTTTGCAACGATCGTCATGGATATGATGTACACCTTATTAGTCTTATTGTAAAACAATTTTTTAATGCCCTTGGCTCTGGAACTATCTTCAATATATATACCATTCTCTATGTCCATAGTATATATATATATATATATATTGGGTTTTGGCGGGGTGAGATGATAGCACAAAATCAGTATGCAAAGTGGAGTAGTAAAAAACTTAGATAAAGCGTATAAGGGTAGCAAAAATCAAGCAACGAATGATGGATCTGTAGTTTTCTTCAAGAAGTGTTGTGGTGCATAAGCTATGTTAAAAATGTGTTACGCAAATTAGGCAACTGAGAGATCTTTCTCTGTGTGAGAGGGTATTTGGATTTGGTAAACTTCGTTTGTCTGAAAAAAAGAGAAACCACAAATAAAAGTGGAGTGACGTACGACAATTTACGACATTGACCAAAATCTGGGAGATTGCGAGAGAGATAGAAAAGACTTGGACTTTGGACCTTGACTTGCTTTTCATTGAACAACGGTCCCAAGGTGAGGAGAACGCTTACTTGATGCTTACCACTACCGCAATTGAATCAAGCTAAGGGGGTGTGCATTTCGGTAGCAACCACAATCAATTGTGGTTTAACCAACAAACAAAGGCAAACGTTTGCTCGCGTCCGATGCTGAGTAAGGCAAGTGGGTTTCCTCAAAAGGGCAGAGTGACTGAACAGCAAAAGATCCCCCAAATCACTTAGACTGATTTCACAGTATTTATTGTTTTTATTTATTGTTTTGCCGTAGCAAAGAATGATTGCGAAAACGGAGTTGTTACCTCAGATAAAAGAGAAAGTAAATGTTTACCTCTTATGAATGCTTTCACAATGATATGTTTGGTAGCATTGTGGCCGTACTTCTCAACACTCTTTCTGTTACAATTTCATAAAATTGGAGAGTAGTGTCCTTTTGATATGTCATCGCTTGCAAAAAACAATCAGCTTGTTTGAAATGCTGAAAGCAAAGGTCTTATAGTGGAGCGCATCCATCGATATGCTCTCCTTTTCCGCGTGAGGCCATTTTCTCATTCCCAGCAAATACCAATACTATATATGCAACAGTGTGCAAAGCAGAAAAGTTCCTTTAACAACACAATATATTGTAATAAACAGATTCACAATCACCTGACGCTCAGATATATTAACCTATATGATGGCCCTCTCGAACAGATCTACTATCCATCACATATACGATAAAACAAACCTGTCTCCATGAGATTTGCAGACGTGCATAAAATACCAATTTTTTATTTTTTTGCTTTTTCCTTTTTCCATTTTTTTTTTCGCTTCTCTCTTTCTCGTGAAAAATTTCAAGAATCTGAGTCAGATCCCATCATCAGATAGTTTATAAGGCAAATTACATATACATCATCTCCAACAAAAAGACCAGTTTGTATTCCACAATGAGCTCAACTAACTGCAGATTTTATGAAAACAAGTATCCAGAAGTGGACGAAGTTGTTATGGTCAACGTTCAAGAAATAGCTGAAATGGGTGCATACGTCAAACTTTTGGAGTATGACAACATTGAAGGTATGGTTTTGTTATCAGAATTATCAAGAAGACGTATCCGTTCCATTCAGAAGTTGATTAGAGTCGGAAAGAATGAAGTTGCTGTTGTATTGAGGGTCGACAAGGAAAAGGGTTATATTGATTTGTCAAAGAGAAGAGTGTCCGCAGAAGACATTGTCAAATGTGACGAAAGATACAACAAAAGTAAAGCAGTGCATTCCATCTTGAGACATTGTGCTGAAAAATTCAACATACCATTGGAAAAATTGTATGAAACCATAGGTTGGCCATTGAGCAGAAAGTATGGGCATGCATACGATGCGTTCAAATTTTCAATTACTGACCCAACCATTTTCGAAGGTATTGTGGCCCCATCCGAAGGCGTTTTGGAAGAGTTGAAAACGTACATATCAAGAAGATTGACTCCTCAAGCTATCAATATAAGAGCAGATGTCGAAGTATCGTGTTTTGGATACGAAGGTATAGATGCGATCAAACTGGCCTTGAAAGCGGCAGAATCGGTGTCGAATGAACAAATGCAAGTCAAGGCTAAGTTGGTTGCTGCCCCGTTATATTTCCTTTCGGTGCAATCGTTAGACAAGAACCAAGGAATACGTCTTTTGGAATCGGCCATTGAGAAAATCGTCGAAAGTATAGAGTCAAACGGTGGTGTTTGCAAGGTTAACATGGCACCAAAGGCGGTAACCGCTACCGAAGATGCCGAGCTTGAACGTTTGTTGGAAAGCAAAGAAGCAGAGAACAAGGAAGATGAATCGGACGAAGAAGATGATGAATAAGTCATTTTTTGGGTGTAACATAGAAGTATATAAATGAAAATGTAAAGCTTTCAAACTAACACAAATTCACACTCCTCACCCCTTCAAATCACTCAGCTCTTTCAAATCCTGCGATTCTTTCCTGTTTCGTCTTTTCCATTGCCTCTTGAATTTGAGCACCACTAAAAACTCCGGGCCCGTCAAAAAGAGGACCTTCATAAACACTGATATTGGTAGGGATTTTCTTCAAAATAATTTTGTTTTTGTTGGCTCTGTCTACAATGTCGGCAGGCAAATTGGGCACCATTTCTTCTGGAACCCGTAATTCGGTGACGGACTCCGGTATTTTGACATTCTCAAGCGATAAAAGCTCTGGATTACCACTCAAGTCGAGAATCTTCAAGTTGTTGCCAAATTTAATGCTTCTTATGGATTTCATATCATTGTAGGTTAAGCTCAAGTGGGTCAAGCTTTGGGGGAATTCGTAATTCTCAAGAATTCTGATACCCTGATAGCCGAGTTTCAAGACTTTCAAGTTTGGTGGGAGAGAGACATCTCTCAATGTAATAATCTGCTTTTCGTTATCAAAGGACTCTGGGTCGTTCTCTATGTCAAGAGTTTCCAAACTGTTTGGAAACACAACATTCTTTAACGTCGTCAAAAGGTTGTCACCTAAATATAATTCTTTGAGGCTAGAAGGGAATTGAACTTTATTTAAAGTCTTGATCTTGTTACCGTTCAAATATAGCGTCTCAATCCCATTTGGTAACTTTAAAGTGTTGACGCTCGTGACACCATCCTCGGACAAAACCAAAGTTTTGACATTTGATGGAACTTTCAATCCGCGAGGAGTTGTCATTGCAGATTGTAAATTCAAGACTTCAAGCAGTTCGGGAAATTTGACGCCAACCATTGCATCATTGGGTATTGTACTAGCGTCTAAAAATTTCAACAACGGAGGAAAGGCTGCTCCCTTCAAAGACTCAATGGGATTGAATGCGATACTCAACGACTCAAGTTTCGGTGGCCATCTAGCACCCGCTAAGTGGTCAATTCGATTTTCGGATAGGTCAATATCAGTCAATGAATTTGGGAATTTGATGTCGTCCAACATGTAAAGCTTGTTCCCCAGAAGGTCCAAAGTTTCAAGGGATGCAGGTAAATGGATTCCATGGAGATAAGAAAGGGACCCACTTGAGGCGTGGAACCTTTTTAGTTTGGATGGCATAGTGAAGCTCAACTGATTCAAGAAAAAGTCACCACTGATATTCAAAACCTCCAAGGACTTTGGAAACTTGATATCGGGAAATGATTCAACACTGCTCTCGGTGTAGTCCAAATGCTTCAAGTTTTTCCATGGTTCTACATCCAGCCTAATTTCTGCTTCCACTTCTGATTTATTCCCATCCTCATCCCCATGAGAAAACTTATTCACAATAGACAAATGAGTCACCTTATCCCCGCAAATGTTTTTGACAGTTGATATGAACTTCTTGTATTGCTCCACATCGATGGCACTGTAATCCTTCCAGCTTTTATCTCCGTTGAAAAATATATGACACCCCACGTTTGTATTTTCAGTAAGCAATTGAGAATTACTTTTGAGGTAATCAGTGTACTTTGTAAGCTTCTCCCATTTTTTTTCATCGTATTCAACTAAAAGGTGGATATATTCCAAAGCATGCGGGAAGGTGAACTTTTCCTTATCGGCTTTTTCAATATCAAGAGTAGTTAATTCTGTGTTTTTCAAGTCCCTCAATTCCTCAAGAAAGGAAGACTTGGTATAGCCCTGGTGTGATTCACTCGTCACCACCAATCTATAGTTAATTTTGGGATTAGTCATGGTTAATAGCAGAAAATAACCAACGTTGAGTCAAGAGTGGAGAGAGTGTGAGGGACGGAGTTCTGGGCTGCTTTGTTTTTTTTTATTTGATTTGGCGAGGAGCGTGGCTAGAGAGCCGTTTCGGTTTATGCAGGATTGGTGGTTATATTTCCTTTTCTTAGACGCATATCACCAAAGTAGGAAACAGGGAGGTGTGTATCACATGTATAGGTATCTTGAGGAAGTGGTACATTATCCATTATTGGAAAAGTCCATTTACGTGTATACTATGTTTAATAGAAGTATTAACCTGTATTTAGATGATACCAATTACTTACTGTTTACTTATAAAGAAAGCAATAAGTATGCGAGGATTATGCGACGCGTGTTGTTTTTTCTTTTCCACCCTACCAAGCTTCAATTACCACCCCCCATGTTACACCTGGAGGTGAATATTTATCCATGTGTGTCCCTCCCTCTGAAAATGAACTCAGATGTGACTCTAAATTTTTATCTTCTACCTCTAGTCTACAATACAAAACTGGTTTATTGAAAAGAGTTATGCGTGGCCTCGGTAATCCCCGACACAGTCAGAGTGGATAACTACTCAGCGACAACAATAATACATATTCTCGATCTTCTACAACCCTGTCTTTCTCTAGAAAATTGAATAAATTGTAGATTTATTATCTATACAGAGCTATCATGTTTTTTCTCCACCTATTTTTAATGCATTCGTAAAGACAGCAAAAAATGGCACGGAAACTTGGGTAATATCGACTTGATCTGAATCAACCAGCCCATCCTTGTTTATTATCTCATCTCTTGCTTTCAAGTAGCCCCTGATTAGCAACATGGTTGTTGCAGAAGCTAGAAAAATAACACCAGTAAAAATGGAACAATATTGGTAACTTGTAGGATCAACAGTAGCACCACTTCCTCGTACGAGTTTGACACCGATTACTGGTGAGAATACACCAGCAATACCCATAAGACTCCAGATTTTTCCAAAAACCACATTCATTTTTCGTAGTCCAAAAATTCGTGCCACTAGTGGAGCAATAATAGCGTATATGGTACCCATGAGAGCACCCTCTATTAAGGCAAAAACAACCACGGTAGCATAGTTTCGTGCTGGTATCCACATTGCCAAACAAAATATTCCGACAAGATAATACGCCACAGTAGCCACTGAAGCAGGACCAAGCCTGTCTGATAAATACCCCACGACTGGCCTACCAAATAATGAGCCGACCTGCACCATAGCAGATACTATAGCACCTTGGTGCTCACTGTAACCTAAACTCTGTGTGAAGTTGGCCAATGTGTACAATACGATAACATAACCAAATATACAAGTCAATACCCAGAATAAAACCAAGTAAAACCCTGCAGTTTTGAACACTGTTGGGTCAATGAACTTGAATTCAATGTTGTGTTTGGATGCTTTACTTTTGGCTGCAAGTATTGCGATCCAGGTTAACCCAAACCCGATAATACTTTGTGCCCTCAACGCCCAAAATACACCTGAATGGTCAACGACTTTTTGCATACCTAAATTGAAAACAACCCCTCCTAAACCTGACCCCGCTGAAGCTATACCGCCGGCTAAAACTCTTTTTTTCTTGAACCATTGTGGTAGTAAGGTGATTGAAGGGATTGAAAGGAAAGCTAGACCAAAGCTCTGCATTAGACCTTGTGTCAAGTACAATTGCCAAAGCTTTGTGGACCAACTTGCCAACATCAAGGCCGTAAATTGGAAGCAGTTCCCAGCTATCAACACCGGTTTAAACCCGAATATCCCCATGCATACAGTGATAGCGGGTGAAAATGCAAGACCTACTCCAAAAGCGATACCTCCTATATAACTGTAATCCATCTTGTCTGCTCCTTCAAAAGTCTGGTGTTTCAAATAGTATGCAAAGTATATGGCGAATCCCGAGTTCATACCCCACGTACAAAAATTGAAAAGCACACATGCAGCACATACAACCCACGCGTATCCACCATCTGTATTTGGGTCGTCATCTTGGAGGGCTTCCTTGGGTGGGAAAGGTTTCTCTATATCTATCTGTTTCTCCAAACTATTGGAGTTAGACAAACTAGCTCTTGTATTGTCATCTGAAGAGCCGTCTGATGTCATTGAGAATAAAGTTGAGTTATTAGTCTATGATGACAATGGATTGAGGGAAGAAATGATTATGCAAAGTCGGTGATATGATTTAAGCCACAAGTAACGGATGAAATGTTATATATATATTAGCTCAAGTTCCCCCATTAGTCAGAAAATATTATAGAGTAAATTTTTTTTCTGAAATAAGCGCTTCTTTTAAAAATACAGAAAAGGCTGAAACTCGGTAAGCGGATCGAGATGGGACCGTTTATGCGAGAAACAAGAAAAACCGCAAAAAGAAAAATATTGATGCCACACTTTAATGGGTATATATGGTAGACTTTGTCAAGGAGAAGAGGAGTTAATAAGTCAAAGTCTAAAGGAGTTTCTGTTATATCCTAACTGTTTTCGCAAGAACAATAGGCGATCTATTGACATGCTGCTTCTGTTTGCCTTTCAAAAGATCTGCGGTCCAGCATTGTCGGAGTTAACACTGAAATGCCAAAACATCACAAACATTTGCAAGCGAGATACTATAGGTCCTTTTGAAATCCCTTTAATCAACACACTTAAAAGGAAACACAGACTCAGAAGCCCACCTTAGGTTGAATAAGGTTGCTTTAGCTCTTGTGAGATACTTATCTCCGAAGACTGGCAAAAAAAAAAAAAAAGAGCGCATAGATCTCAGTTTATATAATTTCTCTAACCATTTTAGGTTTTGTTAATAACTCCGATATAAGTGCGATGTATCCGTGGCTAAAGCTATTGTCGATAACAAGAATTTGCTAGAACAAAGGGATCTCCAAATTCTTTAAACCTAAGAACTATATGAATGGGCCGTACCCATGGCTAATACAACAAGATAGCTATAACAGCAGAGTACTGACCACCTTCTTATCCCTTTACAGGAAGAGCTTTTGTTCGTGATAAGTGCAATGTGGTGTTAGTATAACTTAGTATCAATACGTTTAAACATAATCCCAAAACAACAATAAAAAAAATATAACATGGGCTGCTAGATGACATTACATTGAATGAAAAGAGGGTAATAATAAAACATGGCAGTTCAATTGCCAATCTGTAGAGGCAAAAAATAAAAAAAAAAAGCGGGGTGATCCGGGAATCGAACCCGGGACCGCCCGTAAGTCAAAAGCCAATCCGTGAAGACTTGCTAACGACCCTAAACGAGAATCATACCATCTAGACCAACCACCCGCACTAACGTAGCCGCCGAGCTCGACCCATTTCTAGGTCGATCACAACAGTAAACACAAATGTTCAACTACGCCACAAGCTTAATTTTTCGGAAAATTGATTTTTGCTTTAAATAATAGTGGATAATTTTAAGATTGAATTGAAACATTTCACAACCAAACAGTCCATGATTTCAAAGTTTAATGACTTGATGGTGTTTTTATTACATTTATAAGAGTTTGGCTTAAACTTTTCATTGCATTTGAAGAGTATTTCTTGTCTTTTGAGATGATTCATCATTACAATTTTCTTCTGTAAAAATTCAGCCAAAATAGTGGCAAAAACTTTATTAAAATAAAAAAAGAGAGAAACAAAAAGATTCAAATACTCTCAAGAGCAATAACTCACATAGTGTATGAATGTTTGTTATTGAAACTATACGTTGAGAGAAAGGTGGTTCTATCTACATAAAAATTGAAACGACCAAACACAGGTCAGAAGCTCCGGAAAAATGTACTGGCCACAGCACAACCCTTTTACCACTGAAAGTCACCTCAATGTTGCCTAAAAGGGATGATTTTGTTAGGTTGGTTTGATGATTTGACAAGGCAATTTCCAACCATAGTTAAAGATTGAGGACGTAATAAAATATAATTCATCAGGCTTAGGCTTCATTCAAATTATGCTAACATTTCCCACCCCTAATACAAACACTACAGCTTTTGTTTGAAATATCAAACTCCACGTCGCTATGGGGACCCAATCCCAATGGTTGGCGTCTGCTTTTTAAAATATTTCTAAAGGATCCTCTCTTTGCAACCGAATTGCAACACAAACTGAACCAGAAAAACAATTCATTTTGAAAAAAAAAAAAAACAATTCTTCTCGAAGTGTTATGCCAATCTATCTCATCCACATGATATTGAGGCATAAACTACTAAAAGATGTCTTCTCAGCCAGATCATATTCTACCGTCAGCAATATTGCACTACTGAAAATCCGAAATATTGGAATCATTGCTCACATCGATGCCGGGAAAACTACCACCACCGAGCGCATGATTTATTATAGTGGGAAGAGTAGGAGAATAGGAAACGTTGATGAGGGCGATACCGTGACCGACTATCTTAGATCCGAAAGGGAACGTGGTATTACTATTCAACTGGCAGCCACGACGATACCGTGGAATGAACACAAGATTAATATTATTGATACACCTGGCCATGCTGATTTTACATTCGAGGTCGTTCGCTCATTGCGAGTGTTGGATGGAGCTGTCACTATTCTAGATGCAGTCGCTGGTGTTGAAGCACAAACGGAGAAAGTTTGGAAACAAGCTAGCGTATTGGGCTTACCGAGAATTGTCTATATAAACAAGATGGACCGTCCTGGTGCTGGATTTAGTAGAACCGTTAAAGAGATTATTCAAAAGCTAGAAACGAGGGTGGTTTTGTGCAATATTCCATACTTTGAAATTGCCGCTGATCAAGAATTCATCTTTAGAGGTGTTATTGACGTATTGCACGGTAAATTGTTGAAATGGAAAGAAGAAGACGAGTTTGGTAAAGAAATCGATGTTATTGACTTGGATGACTCGAACCCTGATCTTTTCCAAATGTATTGCAGTGCGAAGGAGTCCATGGTGGAAACCCTTGGCGAAGTAGACGAATCAGTCATTGATGCTTTTCTTGAAAATGATGAAGACTACCTAAAGATCTCCCCCGATTTGTTAGACAAGGCGATTCGAAAAGCCACAATTGCAAACTATCTATCTCCAGTATTTTGTGGGTCTTCATTTAGAAATATTGGAGTTCAGCCGTTGATGGATGGGATTGTAAAGTATTTGCCATCTCCCTTGCAAACAACATTGCCCGAGATCAAAAGCAAGAAAAAGGAAATTTCAAAGAAAATGGACGATGCAAGGGGATTGGTGTTTAACAATGACAAGAATTTGACGGTTGGTCTTGTCTTTAAAGTCATGACACACGCAACGAGAGGACCTATGACTTTCTTTAGGGTTTATAGTGGGAAGTTGAATGCTTCTACTAATTTGGTCAATACTCGGACGGGCAAAAAGCTTTTGGTGAGAAATCTTCTTGTGATGCATGGTGATACCCCAGAGGAAGTGAAAAGTATCAGCGCAGGTGATATTGGGGTGATTCCAGGTTATGAAACAGAGTTCAAGACAGGTGATACATTTGTCTGTAGCGCAGTGGGCAAGAAATCAATGGGACCGCTTGAATCAAGTTTGACATTGATGCCGATAGACATTCCGCCTCCTTTGTTCAACGCAAGTATAGAGCCACATACAGCTGGAGACGAGGCGTATATGAAAAAGTGTTTGGATATATTAGTCCGCGAAGACCCGTCATTAAAAGTTCATGTGGATGAAGAATTGGGTCAAACCGTACTTAGCGGCATGGGAGAATTACATTTGGACATTGTTCGTGAGAGATTGGTTAATGACATGAAGGCAAAGGCTAACTTACGAGATGTGGCGGTTTCTTTCAAGGAATCATTTGTGGGTAAAACAGAGACACAGGGAAGTTTTTGCGATGAAAATGTTCAAGTTAAACTAACTGTTGGTCATGTTGAGAATTGTGCTGATTTTGAGTCAGTACCAGGGGCACAGATTTTTGAAGATGAAAACAATGTCATCATCTTGCCCGATACTGCTGCCTTAGAACATGTTCGAACTGCATTAAGTGACAGAAGATGGAAATGTCCAAACTCATTGAATGACTTAAAAGAAGCTGTAACAAACGGTTGCTTAACAGCGTTACAAATGGGAGGTCCACAATTAGGTCTCTCATTGCACTCTACCTTGGTTACAGTCAATCACTGGGATGCCGCCATAGATAAAGGCGAAGAACAGATTTCTTCATTATTAAATGCAAGTAGACAGGCGATTCAATCAGTAAAAGAAACGGAATCCAACTTTGCCATATTAGAGCCGGTGATGATAACAAAGGTCTATGTCAATTCAAGCGACTTGGGTGAAGTGTCGCATGATTTAACTCAAAGGTGCCAAGCCGTTATTTTAGCTGTTGAAGACGAATCAATACAAGACGCCGAAATTGCTGATTGGACAGCACAAGTTTCCGAAAAGACGTATGTTCCACCTGACTATACGTTATCACAAACAAAGGGTAGAAGTGAGGACTTTGCTAATAAGAAGATTATTATAGCTGAAACACCATTGAAGGAAATGATTGGGTACTTGTCAAAATTGAGAGCTCTTACTCAGGGAAGAGCTACGTTTGACATGTCATTTATTGGAATGAGGCGTGTGACTGGATCAAGGGCTGATTCAATTGCTCGTGCATGAGTTGTATATAGTGTATCTCTACATAGCGGAGACATAGAAATGTAAAAAATATTAGCCACCACCATGCCTCACATGCGCAAATTGAAAGTGAATGAAAAAAAAGAAAAAAAAAAGAAAACCGAGCAAAAAAAAAGTAAAAAAAGTAAAACAAAATCTATACAAAGGGTAAACAAAGTGATAATTTTTGTCTTATTTCACGTATTCTGATCAACGATGGATTTCGTCGACAAAGCACCCTTGTCTCTAGATAGGGATAGAGTCACATGCTTGCTTTTGATTAATACTCATCTTATGAAAAAATGCAGTAACATGTATACCAATGTCATTTGTAACCAATCGTTAATGCAACAAATGTCAAATGAAAACCGAGCCAACATTACTCAGTCGTACGCTAACTACATCAAGAGACTACAGTGTAATCTAACGACCTTGAACTACATATACGAAAAATATCATGGTCTGCAACAGCAGCAGCAACAGGCCTCAAGATCTACATTTCCTGTGGTATTATCGGCACCTCCAGATATGCCTGAGTTGTTTCCTTTGTACGCAAAGTTACAAGAGTTGTATGCAGAAGCATTGCAGTACTTGAGAATGAAGATGGATGAGATGAGGAAACAACAGATGTTTCAACAACAAAAGCAGCAGCAAATGCAGCCACAGCAATCAGGTGGAGGGGGTATGAGCCAATTCCAACAACCACCATTACCATCCCAACAACAGCAGCAGCAGCAACAACAACAGCCCAATCTGATGCACCTACAACAGCAACAGGTTCCCACACAGCTGCAGTTGAATATGCAACAACAAAGTCAACCTATGCGACAACCACAGATGCAACCATATCAGCAGCAACAACAACAGCATGCACAACCACGTCTACATCCACAGATGCAACAGCAACAACAACCACCACAACCACCCACACAACAGCCCCAACAACAGCAACAACAACCCCCACTCTCGGCAACGAATTCTCAATTCCAACAGCCATTCGATGATATGTTACTCGCAGACACATTCACTAACCCCTCCTCACGCGCACCGCTGGGCATGAGCATGAATACAACTGGCGTGGGAGTCGATTTCACCAACCAGAATTTCAGCAATGGTGGAGTGATGATGGGCAATGGAATAAACAATAGTGCGCTAAACAGTGGATTAAATAGTGGCGGCAACAGTTTCCAAATGTCGACATTATCACCACAACAAATTTTGCAACAAGCTAATGAAGCTAAGAGTAATACTAGTGATAACAATAATGGTAACACTCCACATCTTGATCTGAATGAATTTGGAATATTTTGATGAAATAAGGAGTGTAATATGTGTGTGATTGTTTAAGAAGCGATTGTGTTTGGTGTGTGTGGTTCGAGAGTATTTGAGTTTAAAGTATATCAGTTACTTTATAGAGGATGTCAAATACTATTAACTTAGGAAGGGCGTGGAGTTAAGTAAAAAGGAGTAGAGCGACTAGAGTGATTAGAATGTGTAGAATTGTTCTTGAATGTATTAATAAGTACCTAAACATGTTTCTAGTGGATTCTCTTTGTCTCTCTTTTTTTTTTTTAAACAATTTATGCATATTTTCTGTATAGGAGATATATACAAGATGGAGGTTGGATAATTGTCTTCTTGCATCAACACCTTTAATTAGGCTTCATTGTTCCCTTTTTTGTAAAGTTCTTTTGTCGCTTGGTTTGAAGGTGAATGACGAAAGCACACGCCAAAATCTAGTCATTGAATCAACTAATTCCAATCCCCTTATTGTCATTTTCCATCTATTCCATTAATTTCTTTCTAAATGTTTTGCACGGACAAGTAACATGTACATCGAAGTTCCTCCAATAAATATCAAAAAGTAATTTACACCGGTATCAGCCAAAAAAAAAAAAATAAAGGCTTCAAAAGCGTTGCCGATAACGATAGTGAAAAGCTTTATAGCTGTTCATTTTTCTTCTTCATTGGTTTGTTACATAATAATGATTCCTGTTGTCCCCATTGAGAGTAGTTGTAGGTGGTGACGTTGATGACGAAGATTGAGTTTGTACCGGTGGTGATAATGGCGTTGGTTGCTTGATTTCGTTTCGTACTGGATATTGAGACATGATATATGATTGATGAGGCTTGAATTGGTAATTGTTTTGATTACTATAGGCTTCTGGGTTTTGGTATTGATGACTGTTGCTAATGCTGCTGTTGTTTTTATTTGACTTGTCATCTGTTTCTGGTTCACTTTGATTATCCGAATCTGAATGAATTGCAGTTCCTGACATCGATGCTATAGTTGCCAGCAGTTTATTGAAATCATCAACCTCACCTCCATTACTTGATTGAGTCAGTGCTACCCCATTATTATTGCCATGTTCACTTGTTGGTGAGAATGGCGAGGGCAAATTAGCCAATCGGTCAGATGCATCTCGTTTATGAAGATATTTCAACGATCCTGGTGGTCCTCCATGAATACTGGCTCCACCTATTCCATTATATCCTCGACCATTCCCATCCAAGTCATGATTCATCCCCAATAGGATACTGGCAGCTTCTAATAATTGTACTTGTTGATGTTTGGAAATCAATAATTTTTTAGTAACGTTCCATTCGGGTGTATGTTCCCACAAATGCTTAGCTAGTGAGGATATATGTTTATATCCTTTACCACAGGCTTCACATCTTAATTCTTCCTTGACGCGACCCGTCTCTCCTTCGCTGGTTCGACGTACAACAAACTCCCGAGATAGTTTTTGTTGTGCTTGTACATTTAGTGGAGGAGACGCTATAGCTGTCAGATCTTCTGGATATTGCTGTGGGTGTTGTTGTTGTTGTTGTTGTTGTTGTTGTTGTTGTTGTTGTTGTTGTTGTTGTTGTTGTTGTTGTTGTTGTTGTTNTGGGGTCCTTGTTGTGGCTCTTGTTGGGACTCTTGTTGTTGGATCTGTGGTGGAGAGAGTCGAGTTTGCTGTGAGTGTTGCTGCTGCTGCTCCTGATGGGGTGGTTGTTGTATTTGTTGAGATTCTACCTGCTGTTGTTGGGGGTGAAAATTATATGATTGTTGTTGTTGATGTTGATGTTGTTGTGTGTTTCCAGCATAGTTGTGTACAATTTGTACTGAAGGCTTATTATCGTGTTGATTCATTGAGGTCGTATATTGTTGAGGAGCATGCAAGGAAGGACCCAGCTGTGCAGTATGTAAAGTAGGGAATGAATGTGGGTGTTGGTTACTATAATGTTCTGGATAGGACTGCAGTTGCATTGTGGAAGCCTGTTTCGTCAGATGTTGAAGATATTGGTTATTATTGTTATAATGAGGATAATGTTGTTCCTGTTGTTGTTGATGCTGCTGCTGTTTTATGGGTATTGAATATGGAGCGGAATTAGAATTTCTTCGATTGTAATCAAATTGATGGGTACTTGTTGTCATTTGCACTTTCTTTGTCTCTCAGTCTCTTTCGGCGTAGCTCTATTCGGAAATTGTACCTGTATTACTTGACCAAGAAAGACAGTGCTATGTTATTGTAAAAAAAGTTGGTTTTGGGTTGAAAAGAATGAGCAAATGGAAGTTACCATTAACAAGGCGATATATATTTTGATGGTTTATGGAAATTTTTTTTTAAATTTTTTATTTTTTATTTTTTTTTTCTGAGCGATTTTTTATTTTTTATTTTTAATTTTTTATTTAAGTTTTATTTCAATTTATTTTTTTAATTTCTCTGTCTTTGCTAAATCTTCTGAGTTATTTAACTTGCAAGAAAAGACAAACCACTGAAGAAGAATAACTTTGTTGTTAGTATGTGCTCACAGTTGGCTATTTTAGACATATTGCTTAATGCACCTTCCCTCATAGCCAGCAAGGGGTTTTTGATTGAAAGGAGACCAATTTGTAATGCAAAATCATTTTAAGATGGCAGTTGCGCTACCTATCAGAGACAGATTATTGTGTCACCGTTGAAATTTTTAGCCTTTTTTTATTTTTTTATTTATTTATTTATTTATTTATTTATTTTTATTTTTTTTTTTTAATCCCACCAATAACTTGATCGTGGAATACAATATACCCCTCACACCCTTTCATGTCTTTTGTTTTATATATAACCAAAAAAAATGCGTCAACCACTGAACTACTCTATTTAGAGCTAGAGTTACAGTTACTCTATTGACTGATATTTGCTTGAATGTGAGGTGAATATTCGTCAAAACGAGGCTATACAACTATGGTGGCAAAAAAAAGAAAGAATCAAAAAAAGTAGATGGATAAGATCAGCTCATTTCAATTGGAGGCATTCAAAGTGTAGTTAGTCTTTGATAGCAATAGCTCTACAAGCATTGTAGATGTCTGTAAAGAAAGAGAATTGTTGTTTATTTGTTTGGTGTTTCATTTTGTTTATTGGGTTATAATGCGTGGATGTTCCTTTTAGTGTCTGTCTGAGACATATACAAACTGACAAGACAAAAAATAAAAATAAAAATAAAAAAAACAAAATTAACCGCACGCATATTTCCCTTTCCTTTTTTTTTTTTTTTTTTTTTTTTTTTGTTTCTTTTGTCTTTTACGATGATTAACTGAAAGAAAAAAAAAATAAAAAAAAAACATTTTAAAAATAGAAGAAGAATAAGAAGAATAAGAAGAATAAGAAAAAAAAACATATATTTAATTTTTAATTTTGTACTACGGAATTTATAATTAACTCAAGCTACTTTTTAGAACCCCATACACAGGGAAATGTTTCAACAGATAAATTAAACCTACATTTGAGGTTTACTAACAACTTTTATAATATATATATATACGATTAATCCTAATCACCACCTCCTCACCCCTCCTCCCCTGCACAATGGCCCAGGACACTACTAGCCATCTCCTTCACCAATCCCTCCATCCAATTCTGTTCAAAACTCACTATCTAGCATATGAGCCTCTGAGCTAAACCCCTCTTGAGTAGCATACAAGGTATCTTCAATTTTCCTTAACAAGGTCAATACATCCAATTCTGGTATTAAACTTTCATTACTTTGAATATTTTGAATCAATATCTCAATATCGCGACATTTATTGAAATAAAAGTTTCTTTCCACTTGTAAAGTATCACAATTAAGTTTAGACTCATTAACTTGTATTTCTAGTTCACTATTCTTCTGGAGTATTGCTTCAACTTCTTCATTTGAAATGTGGTAGCCATTATCACCACTTGTGTTATTAGCTAGAGCATGATGATGCTCATCTGACGTATATGCTAATACTTCCCCTCCTCCTGCTGGTACTGCTGCTGAGGTCAATGTTTGAAACGAGGAGGAGGTGTTTCCACTCATACTCGAATTAAACCCCATTGCCGGCGGTTGTCCTGCTCCTGATTGCCTCAATTTACCATTGGTCAAAGTATCACCATTACTGCCAGTAGCAACAGTCCCTCCTACAGTGTTATGCCTGGATGGCATTCTTCTAACCAGTCTATCTGAAGTTTTTCTTATTTGCTGTTGAATAGGGGTGGAAATTCTTGATGTGGTTGGCGTGAGCGATTTTCTTGGCCTCACTCTAGTTGACATATTACTACTGGTGTAATTTGAAGATAAAACATCATGAGGAGAATGGCCCTGCATATTTGTATCCAAAGCAATTTGGTCACTAGATTGCATGTCGTTATCACCACTATACCCACCATTGTGATTTTGGTTTATCTGCGGACTTTGACTAATTTGGCGTTTGGTTCTAATTGTGGCATTGTTTGATCCTGGTAGACCTGAATTCAGTTGCAGCCTCCTTAAAGATGGACTGCTATTAGTGGGGATCAGATTCAATGTATGGTAGGGACTAGGATTGGCTTTCCTTTTGCTCAATGCATCGTAGTTGTTGCTTACATCGGCATTTTCATTCCAATATCGTTTAAACCATTGTAATAATTCCAAATTATCTTGTAAACGACACTTTATTAATCGTTCAACATCAATATTCTTGGTAATCCGGTGTTTATTAAATTCCAGTTGTAATATCTTCCAATTATGACGATAATCGTATTCAGTTTTGGCACTAAATTTTACTTTATTTAAAGCAACACCACCAACTATTGAATCCATCAATTGACAAAATGCGGCTCCTGTACCGCATTGTTCTATTTTGGTGTAGTTTAAATCAAGCATGCTGTTAATCCACTGCAATAGCTCTGTACGCGATTCACCCACCACCATTGTTGTTACAACATATATATATACCGTGAATGTGTTTAAATGGGATAGTGTATGGACAGTGTATGGGCAGTGGTAATAATCTGCTTATTCTCTACTGAGTATAGTCTTCGGAGATGTGATGGATTATGTTGAATGGAGATAGTATTTCCACCTATACTTGAGTTTTGAATGTGGTGCAAGCTGGGTTGCTGAATTTATGCAATTAATATGGTATGTTGTGTTGTGTGTTGTAAATCAAAACACGCATCAAAAAATTTCAAAACAAAATAAAAACAAAAACTCCGCGTTTTAATAGAGAGGAAGTGCGAGGTGTAGATATTTCATGGAGAAGAGTTTCCAAACTCAACGCAAAGTTATAGCGACAACTATGGCCATAGACATACTTCTGGTATTGTAAATAAAGAGAGGTAGCAAATCACTTGTGAAGTCTGTAACTTAATTGTATGGCTTTAATGGTTAAACCAAAAAAAGAAGGACAAGTCACGTGTATTATTACAACCCCAAGACACAAAAAAACAGCAAAGGAAACACTTCGTCATTAGCAATCAACGAAAAGCATATCATCTATTGAACATTTGGTGTTGCTGTAATAACAAAGAAGTCATCTGTAGAACAAAGAATAAGAAGAAGGGGTGTGTGGTAAATTAAAATGAAATTGAGTATGACTGCATGTGATAAATTACCGACATTACATTTATATATATGTGCATGGATGTAAAAGAATTTACGACACACACAGCCTTATGTTAAATCAATGACGTAAAAGGTAAGTAGAAATAAATGACATAAATCAAAGGATTTCACAAAAATTATAAAATTTACCAGTCATCAATTCAAACAACAAAAAAAACTTCAAAAAGCCAAAACAACCAGTAGCAACTTTAGTATTCTAACTACATTTACACATCTTTCAACAATTTATCTCATCAATTGAACACATACTTGATCTAATACCACTACACCTCAATTGATTGAAGAGAAAGCTCAGTATACCTCAATTTAACTAGGAGATAATAATATATTGCATCGAGTTGAAAATAAAAAAAAAAATGTCATCATCTACAGGATATCAACAACATCACAACATTGATTCCTCGTCATCTGCAGTTTCCGATTCAGACTACGATGCCAATGACGCATCCTCATCATCAACACCACCAAACCCACCATTGAGAAGATCGTCATCACTATTTTCCCTTTCTTCAAAAGAAGATATTCCTAAACCAGAACAAACTGAATACTTGAAGTTTATTAATGACAATAGACATTTCAGTTTATTAAGAAACTTACATATGGCTGATTTTATCACTTTATTAAATGGTTTCAGTGGGTTTTACGCTATAATATCTTGTTTAAGATATTCATTGACTGGCAATTCCACTTATGTCCAAAGAGCTCATTTCTTTATTGTCTTGGGGTTATTTTTCGATTTTTTCGATGGAAGGGTTGCTAGATTGAGAAACAAATCGTCTTTAATGGGACAAGAATTGGATTCATTGGCCGATTTAGTCAGTTTTGGAGTTTCACCAGCAACAATTGCCTTTGCTATTGGGTTCCAGTCAACTATCGATGTGTTGTTGTTGACCTTTTGGGTCTTGTGTGGATTAACTAGATTAGCCAGATTTAATATCTCGGTCAACAATATCCCCAAGGACAAGACTGGGAAATCACAATATTTTGAAGGGTTGCCAATACCTAGTAACTTAATTTGGGTTGGATTAATGGCATTTTTGGTTTATAAAGATTGGATCCATAAGAATTTGCCTTTAGGCGTAGTATTTGCCAATACTCCTTATGAATTTCATTTATTAGCTTTTGGGTTTGTATTACAAGGATGTGCCAATATTTCAAAATCATTGAAAATCCCAAAGCCGTAAAGCACAAACTGGGATGATTTAGCAAATGAAGATGCTGGATTTAGGCTTATAAAAAAGAAAAAGAAAAGAACAGCGGGTGTTTCTTTTTACACTAGAGGAATTTATAGGTAAAGAGATGATACAGATTCATTCTTTAGGGTACAGAACCATGTATGTTATCCAAAGGTTGTGGAGAAATTTGTGCTTTTATTTAGTTAGACCGTGGTTTATGATTATTTGTCGTAGCATCGGTAGTGGTGGTATTTGTAAATTTAGGTCTTGAAAATGCAAAAATGATTACATTTCTAAAATCAATTCCATTGTATTTACCAGTAGCCAACTGCTGAATAAAATCAGGGGGGAAATTCTTGGGATCTAATAATCCAATATCATTAATTTTAAAGGGAGTCAATCTATGTTGATGTTGTGCTTTATCCAACAGATAACAGGTATCCCATAATGCTGAATTCAACGGAATCAATTTCAAAATCATCAGGGGCCAGTATTTCCAATGACGTTTACGTTGACCAACATTATCATGCGTTATGCCCAATTTTTTACATTCGTAAAAGAAAAAATTCAATTGGAATAGTAGTTCGGGTGTATCTTTAACTGCATCAATTACTTGTTGGACTTTATTTTCAGTGGGTGATTTGCCTAATTCGTCGAATCTTTCGTCGATTTTATTGGCTTGTTGAACTGCCTTGAATACATTGGGGATTTTAAACGACAAGTTGCGGGCGGTAGTGTAGGCTAATGTGGATGTCAAATTGGTGTTGGTGTTGGTGCGGTGTAGGAGACGCGTTACTACTGGGTTGCGTATTACCGTGAACTGCCTCTTGATGGTATGAAACATTGTTTGTAGTAGAGTCCGCTCAGTCTAACTGTATATATCTTGCTCATCTACAGCCTAATCCTAAATAAAAAAAAATAACTCAATCATTGATCCACGATTTCAGGTAGCGCATACCTATAGAAATCAAATAAAGTGGAAAACAACAAAAAAAAATCTTCGATGTGAAATATTTTTTCAGAAAGGGTCACTTTCAGTTGCAATAGCATTTTCAATTTTTTTTTTTTCATTTCTACTCTATTCTTTTTTGGTTATTAAGACCATACTATACAACCAAGTAGCAACATTATGCTCAGGACATCCGCTAGGCTGTTGATAAACTCAACAATGAGGTCGACTAGACCATCATTAGTCTCATCCCCACAAGGAGCAGCACTTCTACCAAGATTACATCATCATCCATCTTATTTCCAATCAATAAAGTTTTATTCAACTAAAGATGATAAATCAGCCACCGACAAGAAAAAGAAGGATGAGCCACAATCAATTTTAAATGACGATATGCTAGCTAGAGCTGGGTTCGAGGATCTTGAATCTAAAAAGGAAACCGAAGGTAAACCACAAAGCAAGAGTACTAGTAGTAGTAATAAAGTCACTGAAGAACAAGAACAAGAATTTGAAGACGAAGAAGGAGCTAGTGACGATTCCAAGAAATCATCATCGAGACGTAAAAGAAGAAGAGCACAAACTTCGAAAGATTTGAAACGTGAGAGATATGCCAATATGTTTTACTTGTCTACCTTGGTTGGAGGTGTCCTTGGATTAGGATACATGAGTAGAGACTGGGATTCGGAAAAGGAACAAGAAGAAATGGATGGTAAAGGAATTGACAATGGATACACTCCAAGCTTGATGTACGAAAGAATGAGTAAAAGATTGGCATCGTTATTTACGTTTTTTTCAGAACCAGCATTTGAAAACTTGTTGCCACCACCAGCTCCAGAACAATATCGTCGTCCATTGACCTTGGTGTTAACCTTGGATGATTTGTTAATCCATTCTGACTGGGATACTAAGCATGGATGGAGAACTGCCAAAAGACCAGGACTTGATTACTTTTTAGGTTATTTGTCCCAGTATTATGAAATTGTCTTGTTTTGCACCAATTCGCAAATGTTTTCCGAAAAGGCAGTGGGTAAATTAGACCCTTACCATGCTTATATCTCATATGCATTATTTAGAGAAGGATGTCGTTACAAGGATGGAAAATTAATCAAGGATCTTTCATTATTGAATAGAGATTTGGGCAAAACAGTCATGGTTGAAGTTGACCCTGATTGTGCTTCTTTGCAACCAGAAAATGCTATAGTTGTCAATAAATGGAATGGTAAGCCTGATGATTATTTGATTCGATTAATTCCATTTTTAGAATATTTGGCTACGCAACCAGTTAAAGACGTGCGTCCAATTCTTAATTCTTTCAATGATAAGAAAAATATAGTTGATGAGTTTACTCAACGTGAAGCCAAATTAAGACAACAATGGAGTAAGGATCACCCAACGGATAAGCCAAATGCCGCCAACTTCTTGGCCAAGATGTTGGGAATGCCAGTTCAAGAACCCAAGATGCCATTGGATATAATTAGAGAACATGGTCAATTACAATATCAACATTTCCAAAAGTATTTACAAGAAAATGCTGCCAAGTTTTTAGAAGAAGAGCAGAAATTGAAGGATGAATTTGGTAAAATGACATTGAACAAGTTGATTACTGAAGGTGGACCAAATCCTGAAGAAATTGCCAAAGTACAACAGCAAAGAGCAGCTGAAGAAGCTGAGAAACAAAAGCAAGCAGCAGCAACAGCTGCTGCAAATGCCGCTGGTGGAAAGTAAAAAGAGAAAATTCCTGTAACTCTAAATATATATGTATATAAACGGTGAAATGATAATAATAATAAGTAGTAGTAGTAGTAGTAGTTGATATATCAATGAAGTAAATTGCGCTTTACAGGAAAAACGTAGACATATACATGTATCTTTAATAATAATAATAATAATAATAATAAAGGACGTGTTTTCTCCTTAAGATTACGAAAGCTGCCAAAATTAGATCCAATTAGATGCCGTTTCTCCCTCTCTTTTTCTTTTGTGAAATTTGGTTAATTGATTGATTGAGTGATATCAAAATTTACCGCTTTTGATAAAAGAAAATAAGCGTAAGATGTTTTCATTTCTTACTTTTTCTTCTCTCTGCTTGATTTTGTGTCTTGAGAAAAAAACAGAGGCCGGACTCGGATTTTGCAAAAGAAAAACTTTACACACACACACACACATATAATATACTCTCCCACCTCCCTGGTTTAGATGGAAACTATAGAGACTAACAATGTATGAAGAGCCTCAATCTCAATCTCAATCTTATGACTTGGTTCGTAAAATTTGTTGAAAAGAGATGAAGAATTGATGTTTTTGCTGTTGCTGTAACTTTAACATCAAAAAGATAGACCTATTAGACCTACAGTAATTAGGTAGAGATATATCATGATCCCAGGTGTCAAATTTGTTTCTTCATTGTTATCATAGTTTTAGAAAAAGGTGACGAAGGAAAAAAGGGGAAAGAGGAGAGGTTATAAAGTTACTGATTAACCAATCATTTCAACAAACAAAGACTAAAAAGACAATGAGGATATACAAATACATATATATATATAGATATAGTAATGGTTAGAAAGGTAAAAGAAAGAGAGAGGGGTTACTCTTTTCTTCTTCTCCTTGTTTGTTTGTTTCAGTCTAATAACAATAGAATTGGGCATATATAACTGTTGTCTGTTAAAAAAAAATCTAAGCTATATATATATATATCTATATATATCACTTTATATAAGAGTGTGTGGGTTTAAATTTCAGCCAATCATAGTAATGTTGTTAAAATATAATATAATATATTCTATTACTATATTTCTTTAATATTATGTTTTGTGTGTGTTATTTCTTATTTTTAATACTAATTCTATTGTCTATTGTCTATTGCTGTCTGCTTAGTTTTCCAGTTTTTTATCTTTTCCATCAATTGAAATTAATTACATAATATATTACGTAATTAGTTTCTTTTTCTTCTTTTTCCACCCTCAAATTTAATTTTTAATTTTTTTTTTTTACTTTTCACAGTACCCATTCTTCTTCCTTTTTTTCAAATTTTTTTATATAATCAAACATATTTTCACTCTCTTTCTTGCTTTAATTTGCTGAACCCTGAAAAGCAAAAGATAGCACTATCATTGGAGAGAGTAACATACAAACAACCACCCGTTCAAGTTCAGACACTCGTCTTTTTTCCACCACAAAAGCTAAAACGAACGACATACAAACTTCCAAAACGCTGGGGGAAAAATATATATATATATATATATATATATAAAGGTCTCCAAATCAGAGAGAACCAACAACGATATAGATACACCAACATACTGGTTTACCCATGACTGCAAAGGGTCCCAGTATTGCACCTCGCCAACTGTCGGTAGCTCAGTCGCCGATTGCTATTGCTGGCTCTCCTCCATCTTCAGCTTCAGCAGGCTCAACACCTAGAAGTGTTGCCAGTCCCGATACCCTCCACAACAACAACAACAATACAGCAGCATCACCGCCTAATAACACAGCCAATAGAACTTTAACCACCAAGAATGTTACACTGATTATGACATCTAAAGAATGGGTTCTTCCACCAAGACCTAAACCAGGTAGAAAACCTAGTGTTGATACCCCAGCATCTAAACGCAAGGCACAAAACAGAGCAGCACAAAGGGCATTTAGAGAAAGAAGGGCTACTCGAGTTCAAGAGTTGGAAGAGAAACTAATGGAGGTTGAAAAGGAAAAAGATATAAAGGAAATGGCGTTGATTAACACGATAAATAAGTTGAAGGCAGAAAACAACTTCTTAAGCAAGAGTATGGACCAAATACGACAAGAAATGGCCATGTTTAGAGCTTCACAAGAAGAAATGAGACTGCAGTTACCACCAAATCAAATACAACAACAACAACAACAACAGCAAAACACTGCTCCTCTTCCTCAACAACAACCACAGCAACAGCTACCTTCTAAACGTCATTCAAGTAATACATCATCATCGTCATATTCACAGCTTTCACTTCAACCTGCACAACCACAGCAACAACTACAGGCACAGGCCCAATATTATACTGGTTTAAACAATGGTCAACATATATCGCCACTGAATAACGTTTCACCAACTGGCTCGTCGTACTCATTACAACAAATTTCACCCGCACCTTCCGCTGATCTGCCTCCTAATAATACTTTAAGAAACAACTACCACTCCCACGGTTTAATCAGTCGCAACAACAGTAGTAATAGCAACAGCACTCAACATACATTAACACCCGTGTCCCATAACAATACCCCTGACAAACTCTTTCCAACATTGTCAAATTCTAAGGGTCACAGTCACAGCAATAATGGTGTAGTTGATTCATCCGAATTTGATTGTGGTGTCTGTATAAAAGATGAATGTCTTTGTGAATCCGTTGGATTGAAAGAGCCTCGCAAGACTGAAGCTGACCGCGAATTGGAGAACCAGTTGAATTCAATCAAACCTCAACCAGCAGTATCACTTCGTCGGAAAAGAAAAACTCAAAGTATAGATGATGTTGAAGAAATTGATTTTACAAGACAATTTGCTACAAAGGCTAAACCAATGCCAAATTTGAACAAATTACGTAAACAAGAACAACAGGCTACAAATACAACTGTTGTATCGGTAACTAAACACAACCACACTCAGCATCAACAACGGTCGAAATCAGCTGACAAGATTGACACGTCTGATTTCAACGAAGATCTGCCAATGGAGAATTGTGGATTTTGTTCAGACGATACACCATGTGTTTGTCGCGAAGCTGCTAAAGAAGCAGCCAGGCTTAATGCATCATTGAATGGGCCCGATAATATTATTCTTGAAGAGGAAGAAGAAGAAGAAGACCAGCAGCAAACCCATGCTGCTGGTGAACAAAACGCCGATCATAATACTCTACCACCATTGAAATTCAATTTGACTAGTAATAACAGCAATACCAAGATGGCTCTTCCGGTAATGCACCCAGGTCCATCAGTTGAGATTCGCGATATAACTAATTTAACACCAGGTGCAGTGCCAACAGTAATAACACGAGCAAATCAAGCTTCTTCTTCACTGGAATCGTCACAAGGAAAGCAACAGCAACAACAACAGATAGCAGAAGAAGTTGTCAACTCAAATGAAGATGGTGGTGCTGCTGGTGGCGGATGCACAGGAAACCCCGGTACTTGTCAACAATGCCAAATGGATCCCTTGTCGACGCTTTTCTGCACCACTGTTGCTTCCAAAAACAATGATTCTTCAATACGACCCAATTTATCAAGATCCAACTCCAAATCTACCCTACTGTTGAATTTCGGACCCAATACTCCTGGCGCAAGTGGTGCCAACAACAGCAACAGCAGAAGCAACGGCACCAGCAACAACAATCACAACAATGCACCAAGCCCTATTCCTCCTCCATTAATCGCTTCCAATAGCTCAAACAATGTTGTTGCAAGTCCTGGAGGTGGCTTAAATGGATTTCCGGCACTTTTGCCAACAACTCCCGGAAGTAGTGCATCCAACAATGACACCAACAACGATGCTACTAACGCCTCCACTGGTGGTGGTATGTTTATTCCTTGTGCTGATGCATACAAGACCTTGTCGCGTCACAAGAAATTCAATAGTGTTGATTTCAGTACCTTGGTTGGTAAATTGACTACAAGAGGGATGCAAGTTGAAGTTCAATCGGTTGCTAATGTTTTGCGAGAATTAGATCGAAGATTATACAATTGAGAGGAGGAGAAAGTTGAATAGATAGTTTGATACTGTTTAATGGTAATATTTGATATCTTTTTTATTTCAAGACAAATCAGATATAGACGTAGCGTTTAACAAATAACAATATTTCTTTCAATTAAAAGACAATACAATAGAAACTCAAACTGATAATAATAATAATAATAGAAAAAAGATTAACCTGCAGTTAAGCTCTCACCTCAATTCCATCCACCTGGCATACTAAATGACGTATTTGCATTAGTCACTTCAGAATCAACTTCCGCAGCATTTGAAGTCAATCCATGTGACGATGATCCGACATCTGATTCAGTTGTAGTTCCAGCATCTTCATGCAAACCTCTTGGCACCTTGTTATATTCACCATAACCAGCAGCAGCAGCAGAAGAAGAAGAATCCCCACCAGTGGTTGATCTACCAACACCTGTTTCGCCCGCAGATGTGGTATTAATACCAGATGTAGATTTCGTATCTAAACCTGATTCATGAATATAATTTGACGTTGGTTTTGAAATGGAAGAAGAAGTGGTTGCTAATGGAGCTGATGATGTTTGGTGATCAGCATATCTCGAAGATTGTCCGCCACTAGCATACAGAGCATCATTAACATTTTTATCAAAACTGGTATTCTCAGAAGATGATGAGTACGCATTAACAGCTGACTTTGGGTACGCATTGGACCCCAGTAAATGTGTTGATGATGGGTTGGAGTCAGAATGAGACTTGTCAGTGTAGTTGTCTTCTCCGTAGCTTGTGTTAACATCACCACGACCACTTTGATTTGCAACACCTAATGATTCTAAAGCACCAGCAGCACCAGAAGCACCAATAATGCTTGATGATAAACCGGATAATCCTCCTTGTGATTCAATGGATTGTTTCTTATTACCATGTTGGTAGTTTCCAGCTGATGCAGAATTTCCAGAACCGATTCCACCACGATCATCATAATTTGAGTAACTTGGCAAACCACTTGATTCAGCTCCAGAGGATGACTTGGCGTTACGTTCATCCGATCTAGTTCTGTCATAACCAGAACTTGAATATTGAGATGCAGTGTTTGCTTCCTTTGTAGCTGGTACTCCTTGAGGATATGGTGGTTCAGGCTTAGATGAAGAGCCAGAACCAAACTGTTGTCCTGCATTGGCGCTTGTATGATGAGTTGGCTCAGTCAAGTGAGGATGCTTTGAAGAAGCAGTATTAGCTGCAGCTGCAGCTATTCCACCAGTACCAACAGCATCAGTTGTATTCTTCGATGCACCTCCATGATGATCCGAACTTCCAGGATGTTTAGCATCAACAGCCAAATCTGCAAAATGGGCAATTTCATCGCCATTTTCATCTCTAACGATACCAGAGTGAGCATCAACTTGCAATTCTTTAACTTTTGAAATGACAGACGCATGTGTCTTTTGTAATCTTGCAACAGCAGTTCTGGCAATCTTAGTGGCAATTGTGTTGTCCTTGGTACCCTTGACATTAACAAATATTTCATCATCATCAGTAGCAGTGTTTGATGTTGACTTATCCTGAGTGTGATGTCCTCTACCTGCGGCAGAGCCAGCGGCAGCACCTGCACCTGCAGTAGTAGCTGTCAATCCAGCATTTTGTCTTGCGGCTTCATGTAACCTCTGTTTTGCTAACTCAGATTGATCGGATTGTTGGCCCTGAGATGGGGCTCCCTGGTATGGACAAGTCTTGGCACCTGCACCAGCGCCTTCGTAAGACGTGTCAAGTCCACGTGTGGCAGATGCTCCATGACTGTCTTGATAGTAGCCTGAAGCGCCTGTTGCACCTTGATCCTTAGCACCAGCAAAAGGGCAAGTCTTGGCACCAACACCTTCACCTTCGTAAGACGTGTCAAGTCCACGTGTGGCAGATGCTCCATGACTGTCTTGATAGTAGCCTGAAGCGCCTGTTGCACCTTGATCCTTAGCACCAGCAAAAGGGCAAGTCTTGGCACCAACACCTTCACCTTCATACGAAGTATCAACTGCATGTGGTCCACGAGAACTCTGACTATATGAGCTACTTGCTTGTTGACCGTATTGATGACCTGCAGCATAAGCTTCACGAATGACGTCTGCGTGAGCACCGTGATCTGGAACTCCTTGTTTGTGGTATTCATCAGCTGCACCAGGTGTAGGTTGACCTATGGAACTAAAGAAAGGACATTCTCCTTGTTTGAGTTCCGGTGGTGCGCTTCCATCACCATATGTCACACCAGGAGCTGCTTCTCTGTCAAGTGCTAAAATTGATGCAATTGCATCATTTCTATCGCCTTCCGGAACAACATCAGTTCTCTTGCCAGCACCATCTCCTCTGTAAGAAGTATCAACATCGCGAGTACCTTGAGTATATCCTTCAGCTCTGGATTGTCCCACAACTTGAGGAGCAGCAGCTCTAGTATCTTGACCGGCATAAATATTGGTTTGCTGACCTGCGCCATCACCTTCATAAGAAGTATCCAATCCACGACTGCCCAGAGCGCCCAGAGCACCCAGAGCACCCAGAGCGCCTTGCGTATAGCCCTCGGCTCTAGATTGTCCAACAACGTTTGGCACAGAACTTCCAGCAGGTGCTTCCTTCTCAGTAACATAATCCTCCTTATAAATCTCCTTGTTGTTTGCGTCAATAACTAATTTGCCTGAGGTCAAGTCAACACCTTTTTGATCTAATTTCTTTGACGCATTTCTCGCAGTTTTCAAAGCCTCCTCCTTATCCTCAATTCCAACAACTTCAACAACTAAATTGTTCGCATTGTCTTGTCTTTCCTTGTGTGCTGTATTTTCATCCACCAATTCGGATTTATTGTCAAGTGGCGTATGTAAATACTTTTCATGTGATGATCCCAAAGCTGCGCCTCCCAAAGCTCCAGCTCCAGCACCACCAACAATGGCAGCCTCTCTGTTTGATGTACCATATGATCGGTTATGGATGTTATTGTCCTTCTCAGCTTTCTTTTCAGTGCTGCCTCTGGCATATCCATGCTCATACAAATCTTGCTTGAGCCTAGAGTCCAATTTGGAGTCGGTATCTTTTACACCACTAGTAGGGGCTCCATAGGCTGCAGAAGATGGTTGATGCTCATTTTGGCCAGCTGAATATCCATGTTGGTACAACTCTTTCTTCAAAGCGGGGTCAATCACTTGAGATTGAGTAGCACCTGATTTATAGCCATGTGCGTACAATTGCTTTCTCAAGCTATCGTCCAACAGCTGGTTTGCGTCATACACAGCAGCACCAGCAGCACTACCAACTGGTGGTGTAGCTGCATTTGTCTTGGAGTTTGAACCGTCAACTGAGTGATCGAGCGGTTGAGTGGTATTGTAGGAAGCACCCGAGATATTTCTTTTGTGAGATGGTGGGTCAGTAGTATTAGACTTTCCTCTTCTGTACCCTTCGTCGTAAAGAGCCTTCTTCAAGGAATCATCCAACTTGTTTGTGTTTGATGAGCCAGTAGATTGTCCAGAAGTGGCACCTAAGACACCCCCCTTGTTAGAAGACCGTCCGACATCAGATTTTCCCTTCGAATACCCTTCATCATAAAGGGACTTTTTCAAAGCTTCATCCAACTTTTGCGTTTTTGAGGTGTCAGCTGATTTATTTGAGGTGGATTTAGAGGCAGCAGCTTCGGCAGCAGCGCCAGCAGCGCCAGCAGCACCAGCACCAGCTACAGCGCTTTTGCTATGGTCACTATCTTTTGCAGTGGTATCACGGCTCTTACTGTCGTCATCCTTCTTGCTGCTCTTACTTGTGTCGAGAGACTTTTTACTTGCAGAGTCACTGGTTTTGATACCTCCAGCACCAGCAGAATTCTTGATCTCATCGGTCGTCACAGCAGGATAATTGCTTGGCAAGTTTTGTACATCATTTCCCGAGGATTCGTTTGCATTGCCTGCTAATTCTTTGTCGACTGATTGACCTTTGTGAGCTGGCATTTTCTCAATAGTTGGATCTGAATTTTCTGCAACTTCAATCAAAGAAGATTTGGCATTGGTGAATCCATGCTTTTTGTTGTAAGTGGCAACATCTTCCTCAATTTCCTTGAACTGGTTATCTTCAACAATTTCTTTTTCCACGGGGTCTGCATCAGCGGAGAGTGTCTTTTCTTCCTTAAGTTTTTCCTTGTCAAGCTTATGAGCTGGCAACCTCTCTATTGATGGATCAGCTTCTTCGGCCTCTTTTATCAAAGAGTCTTTTGGATCCTTAAATCCATGTTGCTTATTCCACTGGCTGACGTCATTTTCAGCAGCCTTGAGTTGCTTATCCTCAACGGATTCTTTATTCAGACCTACAACCTCCTTCTCATAGTTGTCAGCATCAGGTGAAAGTGTTTCTTCCCTTTCAAGCTCTTTCTTATTTACCTTATGGGGTGGCAATTTTTCAATGGAGGGGTCTGCTTTCTCTGCATCTTGAATCAATGAGTCATCGACATCCGCGCGCTTGTTGCCATTGTTACCTAAGCCGAGTGCTCCGGTAACAGCAGCACCAGCACCGGCTACAGCAGCTCCTGCAGATCCTAAATATCCTTGATTTGAGGATTGAGAAGTGCTTGTAGAACCCTTGTCTTTTCTGTCTACTTTGTTGTCACCAGGGATAGCACTTGTACTTCTGTGCTCTTCGTCTCTAGCCACGTCCTTGTTTTTGCCAGTTTGCTCGGTTGTTGACTCTCCAGGTTGTTGTGAATCGCCCAAGCCAAGGGCACCAGCAGTGACAGCGGTAACCTCACCAATACGCTTTTTGGTATCTTCCAAGAGCTGACCTGATGTAGGCGTATTTGCATAATAGACCTCTTGATCACCTTTCTTTTTTCCAGCATCATAAGCCTCTTTGAGGATTTGTTGACGTTCTTGTTCAGGATCACGAGGGCCAAATCCCAAATAACCAGCAGCAGCAGCGGCAGCTCCACCAATCGCGCCTTCTGCTCTTTCGACGAACCCCTCTTGGTTTTGGCCAGTTGCCCCTCTAGAGGGTGAAGTTCCGGCAAGTTCGTTCTCTCCCTTCCTCTTTCCAGCATCGTAAGCTTCTCTGAGTAGTTGTTGGTGACCTTCCCTGGCATTATGACCGCCAAAGCCCAAGTAACCAGCAGCGGCGGCAGCGGCTCCTCCAATGGCCTCTTCTGCTCTTTCAACAAAACCCTCCTGGTTCTCGTGAGTAGCTCCTCTAGTGGTGGCTCCTGCTCTGTCATCCTCAAACTTTTGTTGCCCAGCAGCATAGGTGGCGTCGAGAGTTTCTTGTTTCTGACTAGGAGAGACGTCTGAAGTCGACTTCTCTTGATCTTTGCTAGAGCCAAAACCCAAGAATCCCGCAGCTCTTCCAACAAGACCTTCTTGGCCATCACCAGTGGAATCCTTAGCAACTCCGCCTGCTTTCTCGTTTTCAAATTGTTGTTGGCCAGCAGCATAGGAAGCGTCCAAGGTTTCTTGCTTTTCTTTCGGTGGTACTTCTTGGTTTAATTTATCTTGATCCTTGTTAGCACCGTAACCCAAATAGCCAGCAGCTGCAGCCAAAGCTCCACCCGCACCAGCAAGCACGCCGGGGCCAGGTTTTGCATTGTCATTGGCATTGGGGTCGGTCTGTGCATCTGCAAATTCATCATGACCATCGGAATGGTCATATTCATCGTGAACGTCGGCCAACCTAGGTGTCTTTATTGGCTCATCACGAACAGCAAAGGTAGATGCATTGCTAGGATCATTCTTCAAGCGCTCGATTTTGCTATCAGTTTGATTGATTTGTTTATCGAGATCAGAAATTCTTCTTTCGGTGTCGACTGGGTCGTAGTTGTCTTGTTTTGCTGTAGCAACACCTGCACCACCGAGAATGACATCACCATCTTGAACAGTGCCCGGGTGAGACTCTTGCTGCTTGTTTGATTTGGATGGCAATCCACCCTCCTCCTTCCCTAAGATGCCTGCAACACCATCCTTATTGTAAGCAGATTTATTCTCCTCATGGATTGCTTCTTTGTCAGGGTTTTGCTCATCGGTTGTAGTTCCACTTCCTCCAACTTGTCTGGAACCCAAGATTGAAGGATCCTCTTGTGTATCTTTTCTTCCTTGTAGATTGCCCTCACGGTAGGCATTCTGTTTGATCTCCTCCAAGGCTTCATTTGCTTTGTCCTCTTGTTCATAGACAGAGGGCTTGGTTTTCAAATTGTCAGTATCAACATAATTAGCTTTTGTGGCCTCTTGGTGCGATTGTTTGAAGTCGCCCTTGTTATAAGCATGAGCAGAATCTTCCGACGCGGTAGCAGCACCAAGAACTCCACCTTGAGTATCTTTTGGATCAAAGAATTTTCCGTGTCCTTTTGCTGGCTTAGCGTCGTCGCTATAATTTGGATCCGAATTAGTGACAACGGCAGGGTTTGATTCACTGGCTGAACCTTCACCTCCAACCACGGTTGGATCAGTAGGATTCTTTTGGTTACTGAAGTCTCCAGGAACTTCATACTTAATTGGCTCTCTCGAACGCCTTGGTGGTGACGAAACTAAGCGACCCTTTGATGAGCTGGTAACAACATCACTGGCATCTGTACTATATTCATAACCAGAACTAGGAGCTCTGTTATGACCGGATGCACCGTAGCCACCAACTCCTTCGGCAGCTGCAGCCGCAGGAGCAGTACCACCGGCATAGACACCAGTATTACCTTCTTTAGTGTGGTGATGAAATAACTTTTCTCCAGCTTCCCTGGCTTCTTTGAGGATGTTATCATGCTCTTTGTGTCCAGCCTTTGTTACATTGGCACTGGTACTAGCACCAGTACCAGCACCAGTACCAGCACCGGTTGCTGCAACTCCACTGCCTGCTGCAGCAGTAGAGCCCCCGTGCTTATGATGAAATACCTTTTCTCCTTCTTTACGTGCTTCTTGAAGTAATTTTTCCTTCTTTGGATTAGTTTCTTTTTTCGATGACGACTTGGAGGCCTTTGGTGACGAATTGGGCGAAGATTCGTTACTTTTGTCCCCTTTGAATGTCTTTTTCAATTTACTGAAGAATTTACCTTCCGAACTCATGTTTCAATTCTGTTTAATGCAATGATATGTGTAACCTTGATTTTTCCTGACAACAGAGGTGTGAAACACAATTGGCTGAAATTGAGTATGTTTTGTTTTAAATTGGTTATGTGATTAGCGTATAGTCTCTTCTATGCTACTGAAGAGTGGGTAAAATGTGAAGTTTAAAAATGCAATTGGGAAAAAAGCAAGTTGGAAATAGCAATTGGAAGAGCAATTGATGATTCTTTTATAGTTGTAGTAGTGAAATAATGCTTGTGTTTAATGTGTGGCTTATTTTTCAAACAATAGAGAGGGGATGGAGAGTAGAGTAAAGTAGAGTTATAAGAGTAGTAAAATAAAATATAGCAATCTAAAAAAGAAAATGAAAAGAATAAAAATTATTATGCTTGTCCCAATTCCAAACTCCAACAACTTTGTATTTTATCTTTACACAAAAGTGAGGATTATCCTTTAGTCATCACTTTTTCAATTTCATCTTCTACAATTGAAATTCCATATAAACAAACACCTTAAACTTCTTCAGGGTGTAAAAGAGGTATATATATATATATATATAGCAACACATATACAAGTTGAGCCACGAGCAAACACTTTCGTACTAATATGCTTTAGAAACATCTCCACATGTGATTCTCTCTTCAATCAAACTCTGGCCAGAGGGAAAAAAAAATCAGTTTCCAGGAATAAAAAAGTAACCATTCTTGCACCTCCTTTTTTTTTTACCAAGTCCGGTTGAATTGATATGAGTTCTTGAATCACTTGGTGGCCTCTTTAAGAACGTGTTCTATAGCTCAGTCGTGCAAGTGTGACGTCGTTCCAAATACTTTTCTGACTTTTTAACGTTTGTTTGCTAAACGCCACAAAACAATTACTACGCGCATTGTCTTTTAATCTCTGGCAATCGAGAATCGAGAAATATATATACTGTGGAACACAAGTGCAATGTAAAGAAGTCGCTGCCTTGGTCTGAGGAGAAGAGTTGATAAGATTGTAAGGTGTTTTTTCCTTGCTTCATAGAGCTTATGGGGTGATTGGAAGTTGTGGAACTTTAACACACAAAAAATGTAGCCCAAAAACATCGTGAGGCGCAAATTATGTGGTCTGTCACCTTAACATTTCGGAGGATCAATATACTATTTACGGAATTTCCATGATGATGGCTATATTGTAAAAGTATTTAACATTTTTTCACTTCCTGAATGCTTACGACCCCGCAATTCACATCCGCAAAGAGATTTCCATTATTTATGGCTTTTGCAATGATACTAACCAGTAAATTGTTTACCACGGTAGCCAAATATCTATTTATGTGGTTTACAAAACAGTCACTAGTTGCTTGGATGAACCCCTGGCTGTAATCCGTCAAAGTTGTAGTGGAAGGCCAAAATATTGATGTCAGTTTTGTGATCGAAAGAACAATCTAATAGAATTATTTACGTCATAGTTTGTCAGACTTCTATTCTCATCTTGTGCGGCTCAAGGCAAGTGCAATATATCCAGCTTTTGCTCCATTCACTTGTTGGTTCCAACTGCAGTGAACCTAAATTAACCTCCGCTATTCCCAGATGCAAAATACAACAATACTCGCCTTGCCATTGGCTGTATCACTCCTAAACTTGTGCATATCTCCATGTTTTCTCATCTCTGAACGTAACATAGCCTATGGTGGATGATGTATCCATTACCTACTGATATAGAGAGAATTGAGCTCTAGTGCCACATCTGGTGACATTATTAAGATATATGTGGGATTGAATTAGTACTAGATAAGTTGGTTACTGTGGTGCTAACCTAGATACAAGATCGACAATTCTCACCCCAACAAACTCTTCCTGCATGCCTCGAAAAAGTCAACAGTAACTTTCACAAATGGTCAATATTGTACAAATATCACTCCAAAATCGCAGGCGACAAGCCAGCCTCCATGTACAATGAGAACCATATCATCGGCTAAAAACACTTAACCTGTTTAGTCACTCTCAAAATGGCGGTTAGAAACCTGAATAAATTGGTTTTGACCGTTCCGGGGACCACTTTGCAATTGCGCACCGTTTTGGGCTTTGTAAAGCTTTTATATGGGACAAATCCAACAACACACCAAGGAATTAGGATTTCAATGGTGACATAGTCTATTAGCTATATTGGGGAACCTTGTTACTTTTGTTGTATATCAAGCGGGTTACTAGCCACTCCAAACTTTCCTTCAACCCTTGGTTTTCCAACACACTAACAGGCAATAGTTTCGAATCAGTGGCTTCCAACTCGCTCACCAATTTAATAAACACACCCGTCTTCAAACTCACCAAATCAACAGCTTGAGGCAAATCTTGCTTATTTGCAAGCATTAGAATAGGAACATTCACAGTGCCGTCCAATCCTATACTTTGTTCCTGATCGAGATTGGATTCTCCACTGTCATTTTCTCCCCCTAAAAGCCAACTATCATCATGGGCTATTTCAATTAAAGTTTCATAACATTCTTGAAATCGTTCAGTATCAGTGGAGTCAATAATGAATATTATGCCATGACATTGCTTAAAATATCTCGACCACATGTTTCGCAACGATCTTTGCCCCCCTAGATCCCAAAATTTTAAATTGATATTTTTAAACTGCGATGCAAAAGGTGACAGTTTATCGGAAGCTTCGAACTTAATTGTGGTAGTATTCTGGCCCACTGTCGGCAAGATTCGTTTTGACTTTAAGATCGACGTTGTTGATCGCTGAGCGCCTCCCTCAGTGCTGTTATTATCATTGGAGTCTCCACTGCTACCGTTATTCATATTAGCAGTTAAACTGTGCGATTTCTTTTCGGAGGAGGATGCAGTGGCTGACGGGTATAGTAGTTTTATGTGCTCGAGAAACGACGTTTTCCCGGCATTGTCTAACCCAAGGATAAGGACATTATATTGCTCTCGTTTGGTGTATTGAGTGTATAAAGATGACGCTAGATGAAACATTGAGTGAAAGTCGGCTTATAGTAAGGGAGGAGGGAGGAGGAGGAGGGGCGATGTTGTCGCTATACTATCAGTGGGTGGTCTATGTATCTACGAATCTGGGAACTTAACTTTTTTTTTCTTCTTCGTCTTCAACAGAACTGTAAACAGCCTCAACTATAAATAACTTTAAAAATTTTTTTCTATTCATTTTTCTTTTTCTTTTTAAGCCTTACATGAAACATTATGGCCTCATAAATGGTATGTGATATTCCCTTTTGGAAATGCATTTACATCCCATTGTTTTTATGATGAACAATTTGATAGGGACAACTGAGTTTACACGTTGACGATAGTTGTTTAAAAAGATAGTAGAAATAAACAGATCTGATTTTTTTCAACGAGATGAGATGCAGACGAATTGAGATTCCGGAATGTCATTTTTACTAACTATTTATTACAGTTTTGTTTAATCATTTAATTTGATTAAAAAATTCTACTTCCAGTCTATAAAATAAAACAGTATATTCTTTAGATGTTTTTCTTTGCATGGTTGGGTTTGCCAATGTACAAGTACGAAACAACAAAACTGAACCATGCAAGAATAACCAATACAGTGCTTGCAATGTATAGCCACGAGTTTGATAAATCCCATGATCTTTTGAACTCATCATTGGCTAAGTGCCTAACAGTGACAACCTTCTTGTCCAAGATGTAGCTCAATCCATTACGTTTATAGTCCAACTCAAATGTAAACATACCATGATGGTCAGGCACGGTAAAGTTGACAAAATATGCGTAAGCGTCCAATTCATCACTGTTTTCCGTGGAACTGACAGGACCTAACGGACTCAAGTTCAATCTTTGGTACGGGTCTAACATCTTGAACGATAACTGTAATTGTTCATCTTCGTTTTTAACCTCAAAGGGAACCCATTTACCGTCCTTGTATTCTGAAATTCCAATTGTGTAGATGGCCTGATCTTTGATTCTGTACAAATGTGGGTTCAAATTTTCTGGCTCATTAGCTTTAATATGTTGAGCAAATTGTAATTTGAGAACACCCGTGTCTTGGAAACTCCACTTGTACAAAGATTCATCAGCTAACAAATCAAGCGATCCTATCCAAACCAATCTAGCATTGTTCAATGCCTGGAAACCAACAGCTAAGAATCCTTGTTCCCCAAAAGTCCAGGTAAATTCATCACTCATTACTTGGCCTACTTTGTTGGTGTAACCAGTCTTTGACGATTTGAGTATAGGTTGAATCAATTCATTATTTGAAATCAACGCAGCATTTCCATTGGTGTATTCAACAGTGTTTAGTTTCTCCAATATTCTATTATTGCTAATCAAATTTTCATCTTTCAATTCAACGACTTCATTCTTGGAATTGAAATGATCGATATATTTATATCCCTTAGGAGCAGGATAAATTCCCAATTCGTTCAAGAAAGTTCTTATCCCCTCAGGCAATGCAGCATCAGATCCACCAACAGCTAAAATGTTGCCTCCTTCGTTAATGAATTTCAACAATTGATGTTGATTCAAACCAGATTTGGCACCAATGGCTTTCTTCAGCGAGGGAAGTAAAACTAAATGATCGAATCTAGGATAATCATCATAAAACAACAGTACTTCATTATCACTATAAGGACTAAGTGTAGTATCGTAATGTGTGTTTAAAAATGTCAAAAATTGATCAATTTCAGGGGATAGCGACGCAGTTGAGTCGTTTAAAGGAATCAATGCCGGATCGTACATGACCAAAGCAAAGTCTTTGCTTGTTACCGTAGATGCATTGGCAATGGCCAGTAAAAAGAATGCAAACGATATATAGATGAAAGACAACATGGTTTGAGTATGGTTTCAGAACACGTTCGTTGAAAGCCAATTTTTCAAAAAGTAGACACATATTCAACATTCTCGTGTCGAGCGGACAGAAGAAAGGAAAAAAATAACGAGTCTCTGTGTCGTGTAAAAAGTTGCGACATACGGTACATTCAAAATTTTCATACCACCATCGTAATCACGAAACAGCTACACACCGACAGCTTAAAGTAGCAATACAGAAATGGCTATCAAAATCAAAGTGGAGTTCCTTGGAGGACTCGATGTTATATCCTCATCTGTCAGAGAACATAAAGCTGTACTCCCATTCGATGAAGGCGAGGCTACTATGAAGGATGCTATTAAATATATTTGTGACAACATCATCACAGACCCAAAAGATATACCTGTTTTTATCGAGGACGATAGTGTACGGCCTGGGATTTTAGTGCTAATTAATGACACTGACTGGGAGTTGGAAGGTATGGATGATTATGTTGTTGAAAGTGGAGATGTCTTGACTTTTACAAGCACGTTGCACGGTGGTTAATTGGAAAAGAGCTGCTTCACCGATTTGGAGGAAACAAGGCATTACAAACAAAGATGTCATGCTTTGGATCTATTCAAGTACAACAAGAAGACTCTCTCTGAGATCGAAAGCATCTGAGAGCTAGCTTTAGGCTGTTGAAATTATCGTTAAACAGTTGAACACAGGTCAATAGATAGAATACTATACAGCCACAGAACGACATTCAATAGATTGACTACGGCGTTTTCTCTCCAATTCCAAGAGTTAGATACAACTAAGTTATGTTTCTACCTGGCCGAACTTGTTGTGACCCTTTGTTTCAGTTCAAATATAAAAGAAACTCCCCCAATTATTAGCTGCTCCGTTAAAGGAAGGCTATTACAGCCATGTCACTCTTGGCGGACACACCTGAAGTCAGTGATCCGGGCATTTTTTTAGGATGCAACATCGGTCAAATGGAGGAAGGCCGATAATCAATGAGATTAAACTCCTAAGACAAGATCACGACACTTCCCTATGTCAAACTTAGCTACATCCAGTCTTTTCAAGTACCATAGAAATCGGTCCAGTTCCTTTAAATAAATATTACAAAGGTACTATACGACATCCAATACCTTTACCATCCCATGTCGCACTGGTGTCAAGAATTAGATTCAAGGTCTCACCACTACGCTTGATAGATAACTGCAACTTCTCACCAGGTTTAGCTCTTACTCTTTCAACCAATTTGGATAATTTATTATGGTTCAATGCATGAATATCGTTATCAAAAATCACAATCAAATCACCTTCTCTTAAGCCTGCAGTCTCGGCAGGGCCACCAGGAATGATTTCCTTTACTTGAGCGAAAGGAATCATTGGCTTTGACTGACTCAGCCTTGATTGATCTTGATCATGATTATCACCCACTTCTGCTTTCCTCTTTGCAAATTCCTCTTCCATTTTTGAATCTAACACCTTTAGCAACTCTTTATAGTCATTCTTCAATCGAATGATTTGCACTCGGATTAATCGAATTGTAACAACATCAATATCGCTTCTAGGAAACCCGTCTGTAGTGACTAAGCTTGTTTCCATATTAGCCCCATACTTTTGCAGTAGCAAATCGAATAATATCTTCAATTGAGATTCAATTTCAAGTTTTAAATTCAGAAGTTGTTGGAAATTGTACGTCCGGAAATTGGACGGATCGTATTCCTTAAATTGGTCAGAGTCCAAGTTTAGTGATCTCATCAATCCCTGAAAGCCAGCAACGTCATGGTCGTCAACTGTCATTGTAATTGTCTTGCAAATGGTGCTAAAGGAGGGCAAAAGTATTAAGTTTTTCTCTTTGCAATATGTGCGTCCTCAAACCTCCCTCATTCCAGTAAAAGCTCTATCAAATAATGCCTAAAACAATCCCACAGATATTAGACCTAGACTCGTCATCAACATCATTAAACTCTGTGGAATCAACAGAAGGCTCGTCCCGTATGGCATCTAC